>NC_051425.1:23708755-23726255 GCF_015228065.2 Penaeus monodon | reverse complement strand
TCGTTGTCTTTTTTTACAGAGAGGGAGAGAGAGAGATAGATAGAGAGAGAGATAGAGAGAGAGAGAGAGAGAGGGGAGAGAGAGAGAGAGAGAGAGAGAGAGAGAGAGAGAGAGAGAGGGGGGGGGGGGGGAGGAGAGAGGGAGAGAGAGGAGGGAGAAGAGAGAAGGAGAGAGAAAGAGAGTAGTGGAAGATAGTGAGTTTCTTTTTACTTTATGAAATTGTGTTAAATTCGAAAATTTCGAAATATTACTTATTTTGTTATTCTTGTTATTGCATTACTGTCATTACCGTTATTATCATTATCGCATTAATATTCTATTATCATCATTATCGTTATTGTTATCGGTATTGTTATCATTATTATTAGTAGTAATAGTAATAGTAACAGTTTTGTATTTTAATTTCTGCTATCATTATTATTACTATCGTTATTATCATTCTCTTTATCGTTGTCATTACTCTTCTGCCTCCTCTCTCTTTCCCTCCCCTCATCTGTGTATCTCCCATTATCATCTTCAATCGCCTTGTCTCCCTTTTTTCTTTCCCTTGCATTCCTATCTTTATTCTCCATCTCTCCTCTCTTTTCCCCCTCTTTTTTTCTCTTACATTCTCATCTTTCTTCACTTCCCCGCTTTTCTCTGTCTTCCATTCCTTGTTCTTATTCTCTTTCTCTCCCCTTCTCTCCCTCTTATCCAGTTTTATTTGATTTCTTTCTATTTTTTTTCTCTTGTCCATTCTCATCTTTATCCGCTTTCTTTGTCTTCCTTTCTCACTATTCCATTCCTATCTTTATTTGCTTTCTGTTCTCTCGTGTCCCTCTCTTCTATTCCCAATTCCCATCTTTATTGGCTTCCTCTCCCCTCTCTTCGCTTTCCTATCCTATCTTATCTGCCTTCTCTCCTCCCCATTTCTCTCTCCTATTTCCAACTTTCTTGGCTTTCTCTCTCCTTTGTCCCTCTCCTATCCCTATCTTTATCTGCCTTCTCTCTTCCCCCTATCTCTCTTCTATTCCCATCTTTCTTGGCTTTCTCTCTCCTCTTGTCCCTCTCCTATCCCTATCTTTATCTGCCTTCTCTCCTCCCCCTATCTCTCTTCTATTCCCAACTTTCTTGGCTTTCTCTCTCCTCTTGTCCCTCTCCTATCCCTATCTTTATCTGCCTTCTCTCCTCCCCCTATCTCTCTTCTATTCCCATCTTTCTCGGCCTTCTCTCTCTTCTTGTCCCTCTCCTATCCCTATCTTTATCTGCCTTCCTTCCCTCTCTTCCCTCTGTTGACAGAGACTCCGCCATTCGAGGTTGGAAAGGTTAATGGGCAAACATACTTCTCTCGTGCACCTGTATGTTCACCGAATCTTGAGATTATAATGAAGAATATTTTGGTCTATGCCGTCCTTCCTCCTTCCTCTCCTATCGTCCCTTTCTTTCTTGTTTTGTTTTGTTTTTTTTTTTTTCTGTCCTACTACCTTTTTCGTCCTTCCTTTTCCCTTCTTTCCGCTTCCTCCTTTCTCTTTAAGATTTGTTCTCTCCTCTCTTTAATTTCTTCCTTTTTTTTTCCTTTTTTTTCTTGCTTGTTTGCTTGATTCTCTCCTCCGTTTGCCCTTTAACTCTTTTTCTTTCTCTTCCTTTCGCTCTCCCTTCCCCTTCTCACCCCTCCCAATTTCTCTTCTCTTCCCTTCCGTTCCCTTCCCAATTTCTCTTCCCCTTTCCCATGTCCTTCCCTTCCCAATTTCTTTTCCCTTCCTTTCCTTCCCAATTTCTCTTCCCCTACCTTTCCTCACAATTTCTCCTTCCCTTCCCTTCTTCCCCCTCTCCTTCGCCAACGCCATATATAAAGCGAAAAGCAAAATGAGCTGTTGGTGGACACGCGATCCTGTCATTGCGCCGTTGCTTGCATAAGATAAATGCACTGTGCGATCTTTGCAATCCGTCTTGCAACATTTCCACGGCCATATTCATCGCTCTCTCTCTCTCTCTCTCTCTCTCTCTCTCTCTCTCTCTATATATATATATATATATATATATATATATATATATATATATATATATATATATATATCGTAGGTATCATCATCAATCTCTCTCTCTCCCTCTCTCTCTCCCTCCCTCTCTCTCTTTCTTCTCTTCTCTTGTCTCTCTTTCTTCTTCTTCTCCTCCTCCTCTTTCACCTTCTTTGTTACCATGTGTTATCAATCGTTTTAATATGTATCAATTTTTCATCTTTATCAACGCTTATCTGCAGTATTCAATTATTCTCCTCATTCGGATGAGTAAGGATGATTACGAAAACGTACCATAACAGCACTGTATTTTATGCTAATTTAAGTATACATTTATCCCTTATGCTGATTTATTTTTTCGCTCCTCCTGTTTTTGTAAAGGCGAGAGGAGGCTTAATGAATGGCGCTTAAAACTGACAGGTTTTAACTAAGCCATTAATTAGTGAACTACAGGCTGGATTCCGAGGTTTAACCAATTTAAAGTTAATGGATAGTGTGTGTTTTTGTTGTTGTTATTGTTGTATTCGTGTAGTAGTTTTTTTTTCCAGTTTGTTATGAAGTAGAAAAGTCGGTATGCAGGAAATCATTTGAAATCGAGAAAGGATACTTTGAACTTTGAATTTAAAGTTTATGAATGTGTTTTTTTTTTTTTTTTAACTTCAGTGTTATTTTCAACTTTAATAAGAACACACACGCAACGCACATACACACATACACACTCACACTCTCACACACTCACATACACACACTCCACACACTCCACACACACACACACACACACACACACACACACACACACACACACACACACACACACACACACACACACACACACACACACACACACACACACAATTTATATTTTATATTACAAACAGATTTAAAAAAATAACTGCACGTATGGATAGAGATATTAATAGATCAAATAGATGTAAACCCGCTTCTCTTTTTTATTTTGAATCATACACAATTCTATAAGATAGTTACATCTCAAGATCATTTGCAATTCTAAGAGGAACGCGACTAATTTCCAAAAGTTAAAACAAGGAAAAAAAATTTATCTTTCTTAGGATCATGTGGTAAAGGAAGCCCGAGGGACGAGCTGTTACAAAAGTTAAGGCGCTAGTTACTATGGAGTTATTGCAATATCATATTTTCACACTGTATCACTTTTACCTTAAAGTTTGTTTTCATTTCTGGGCTGGAAAGAGAAGATGCGGCCATACACACACGCGTACACGCACGCACGCGCAAACAAACACACACACACACACACACACACACACACAGACACACACACACACGCACACGCACACGCGCGCGCACACACAAACGTACACGCACACATGCGCAGACACATCATCCAAAACAAATCGATTAATTTTGGTGTCAAGAACATCCAGTTTATGAAAACCTGAACACATAAAGAATAGATCAAACTAAAATGATAAATCCAAAATATATACCCAGCGCCTCTCACCACTGCACGAGTAAATTCCAAAGTTGCGTTAACATTAACATGATCAAGATATCAACAACCACTTAGTCTTGATGAAAAATAAGTTTGCCGCGGAGGCTGACCTGCATCGAGGTCGCCGGACGTAAAACTTTTATTGACACGACGCTGGAAATATTGTCGTTCATAATAGGCTTTTTTTTTTCTTTCGTTCGTTCACGATGGTTATTTCTCTCTCTCTCTCTCTCTCTCTCTCTCTCTCTCTCTCTCTCTCTCTCTCTCTCTCTCTCTCTCTCTCTCTCTCTCTCTCTCTCTCTCTCTCTCCTGATTAAGCAAATATATCGTTATTCCTGTATGTTAGTCTGTTTCTCTGTCTCCCTACCTCTCTCTCTAATAACGATTGTGATAATAACGATAACGCAATAATGCTAATAATAATGAAAAACATATAACAATGATTATAACAAGCCAAAACACTGTCACAATAACAATGATAAATGTTATCGTAATTATAATTTATTATTATTATAATTATTATGATGATGATAACAACAACAAAATGATAACAGACTAAACGATAATAGTTAAATAGTTGAAAACAATATCAAGAAATGAAGTATCTCACCGGTAAGGATGCCTCCACGCCAATGATAGCGTTGGGATGTTGTCATCTAAAGCACAGCTGAATGATCCTGACTGTGCAGAAACAGCAACCGCGATAGAGGAGCCTTTGCAAAAATAGTATTGTTGCAGGAATGGTATCAGCACAGGGAGACTGCAGTGTCAGGAAGGAGACCCAAGATTTATATAAACCTTGAGAGAGCGAAGGAAGGGGGGGGGAGAGGGTAGCGGGAATGGGGGAACGGAGGAGAGAGGGGTAGGGATGGGGGAAAGAGAGAGAGGGTACAGGGAATTAGGGAACAGAGAAGAGAGGGGTGTAGAAGGGAGAGGGAGTAAAGGAGAATAGGAGAGAGAGAGATAGGAAGGGGAGTTAGGGTGAAGGGAATAGGAGAGGTAGGGAGTTGGAGAGAGAGAGGTTAGAAAAGAAAGAGAGGGAGAGGGAGCGGAGGGAGTAAGACTGATAGAGAAAAAGAGATACAAATGTATATCATAAGCCATACACGTTAGTTATGATCACATTAATAATTTAAATTCTGAGCAAACACGAAAATACAAATTGGATAAAAGACCAAAAGAAAGTAAAGAGTTTATATGATTTGAAAATATATACAAATACCTGCAAAATGTAAGACGGAGATAGAGATGGCCGTGTAAGCTTTATTGTATTTGATAAAGCCTTTTCAAACCTCAGCATTACGCGCATCGAATCTCAAAGGTGAAAATAATGACCTTCTTCTGCAAAATTGCTAGTTTAGCGATTTTGTCGCTAGATTTGGCGACGTTTTTGGCGCCTTCTCAGGAAAGAAATATGGGTCAAAATATTAGTACCATTTAGATCTCTTTCCACTTCTCTTAGAAGAGAACCTAAGAATTTCTTCTTCAGTATGAACACAATGGGAAAATTAGTTTATTTAGCGACTTTTTGCTACTTTCGAAGGTGGGTCTAGCGCTTTTTGTTTCAAAGAATCTGCAACCCTGCTGCTCACAGTCCACGTTCTTTTCGCCGCGTGGGTGTGAGAAGATACGAATCGATTTCGCTATCGAAAAAAAAACGGCTGGAACGAGATCGCTTACCTAATGATAACGACCAATGAGTGCGGGTTTATCGCAGTTCCTACCCGGATCGTTAGGAATTGCTTATTAACGACATAATGGCATTGCCTATTAACCTTGGCCTGATAGAGTTGTAGAGAGAGTAAAATATCAGCGGGGAAGGAGAAGGGAAGTGTGGTGTTAGTACCTTTGGGAAGTTCATTAACGAATATTAGCATATCAGTGGGGGAGAGGTTAAGGTAGGCGATGGCGGGTTTAGTGTCGTTACGGTCGAGGTCAGTAAGGTATAAACATCAAATCGTGGTCAGTAAGAATATAACGAGGTTTATAACTCAGTGATATCTTTTCCTGTGACTCTGGAAGTTTTGTTGCAAATGTCTATTTCTCCCGAACAATTAGTAGATTATATATCGTTGAGGAAATAACGATTATACGTTATATACACCGTGAATTGTGCGGTGAGGATACCACAATAACATCAATAATATTGATAACGATAATAACAAGAAGGATAACAGTAATTGAACAATAATAAATAATAATTAGAGAATGATAATACTGGTAATGATCACGGTAAGACTATAAAGAACAACATAAAACAGCAATAAATAATAATGACTATGATGATAAGTTATAATATTATAATGTTCAATATAATAACAATAACGATAAACTCGTATTGATATTTATGCAGTCGTCAGCGGAGAGAAAGAGAGCGAACGAATCCCACGTCATGTTGCTGGCCTGTGGACTAAGGGCTGAGGAAGAAGCCTTGCAATGTTGCCTCTGCCTTGCTCTTCTTCCCCGTTTCTCTGTCTTCTCTCTGCTCCCGGCCAGCCTCTCTCTCTCTTTCTTTCTCTCTCCCTCTCTCTCTTTCTCTTTCTCTTTCTCTTTCTCTTTCTCTCTCTCTTTCTCTCTCTCTCTCTCCCACCCTCCCTCACTCCCTCTCTCCCTGCATCCCTCTCTCTCCCTCTCTCTTTCCCTCTCCCTCTCTCTCTCTCCCCCCCCCACTCTCTCCCTTTCCCCCTTTCTGTCCCTCTCTCTTTCCCTCTCTCTCTCTCCCTCTCTTTCGCTTTTCTTCCTTTCTCTGTTAGCCCTGACTTCTGCACTGACGTTTTTTTATTCTTCTTTTCCCCCATCACTTTTATTTCTATATTGCAATACCCTTTCATTTATCCCATTATCACTTTTTTCTTGTTTCCTCGTTTTCTCTTTTGTTTCCTTTCCTTTCCCCCTCTCTCTATCCTTTAACCTTTTCTTTAAAGTACAGAAAAGCCACTTCACTGCCGCTGAAATATTTAATATATAGATATATTCGTATACACAAATGTGTGAGTGTGGCGCGTGAATTTTCCCCTTACAGACATTTATAATGTATTGATTCTAAACAGGGTACATGTCAGTCACAACTCTTTTTATTCTCTTACTACGGTTGATTAATCGTTACTCGTCCTATGACCTTAGTTAAATTAGCAAATGACTAATAAAAAATTTCCGGTTTGCTGCAGTGTTGAGATATTGCATAGCGCAATATAACAATTGCATCTCTGGCTTTAACTTCGTTACATCTCGTCTCTTTTCCACACTTTCTTTACCATGGACTCTGCAAACCTATGTGGAATCTGCAACTACAAAGTCTTTAGTCACTCAGCAATTTTTTTTTTGTCAAGGTTCAGTTCTCCCAAAGACGTTTAATCATTCTGCGAAAAAAATATATTTCTAGGTGTCTTTCCATCCACCTTATCCACTTACCAACCTCTGTTCCACCTCCCAGTCACGCCCTCTGCAACGTATGCGCAACGTTCAATTCGCCAAAAGATCTTAATCATTCGGCAAAACTTTTCTCTCTGCGGATGGACTTTCCACTGACCCCTTTTTTCGTGGAATAAACCTTTCACAAATCGTTGCTTTTTCTTTGTAACAAATGTAAAAAAGGTTATGAGAACAATTCATGGCATTGTATATTTCCATTCGTTATTTTTCTAAAGTAGTCCTTTTTCGTGTGTGCCTTTTTTTCTACCAAAGTTCACATCAACACACTTATCACCTTATGTTATCTTCTGCGATTCAGCGAATTTACAACGAACGGAAAACTAAATCGCACCAGCACAAGCTCGCCACTCGCCTCTCCCAACAGTTGTTTGGCTGTTATTTTCTTTCCTTCTATTTTCACCACTGTGAGCTTATCGTTTAAAGGCGAAGAGTTTGATTCTAAACTGCGACGTGGATATGAACAGAGAATTTACACTGCGTTGTCATGGGCTACTATTTTTTCATCATTATTCTGAAAGTATATACATATTTTATCTTTCCTCATTTCTTTTATTTCTCTCTTTTTTTAAGGTTCATCCTTTTTGACGACCATCATTACTGATGAAAATCGTTTAAAAAAATGGGCTTTGTATTCTAAAATTCAATGTCAGCATCGAATCAATACATCAATAATAATACAGCTGAGGGTTATAACAATTTTTATCATACCACTGACAATTATAACAGCTGTACGAATTTAACATTTCTGAGTCTAAAAGTCGACGGTCATTCTTGCAATCTGTATTCAAACTACTTGCGTATCGGTTATTGACTACACATGACAGCCGGTGTCATTGCAAAGGCATTCGGACGGGTATTGGCCAGGTTAAGGGATACGTGCAGCTGCAATTTTCAAAATGGTTACGAGATGCGCTGGACACTATCCCATATCGCTCGGTCACACACACACACACGCACGCGCGCGTGCGCGCGCGAACACACACACACACACACACACACACACACACACACACACACACACACACACACACACACACACACACACACACATTCACACACTCACTCAATCACTCACACACACACACACTCACTCACTCACTCACTCACTCACTCACTCACTCACTCACTCACTCACACACACACACACACACACACACACACACACACACACACACACACACACACACACACACACACACATATATATATATATATATATATATATATATATATATATATATATATATATATATATATATATAAAACAATGCATGTTGTCGAAACACTTATTTCATTAATCAAGAAATTATTCAATTATTTTGGCAAAACCCACTAATCTCTCACGAGGGGAAGGAGCCAAGGACGAGTATCACGACATCACGCAAACTTTTAGAAGTGTCATGTCAAACAAGAGCATGGCAGTTAAAATGACTATAAAACAGGTGATCAAAACACCTGTAAAAATGAACTTTCGTAACATAACCTCTTGAAAGAGTTTATTATGGGTATATGTATCATCTTCATTGAACTTTCATATTTGCACGCTTCTTTCATTATTCCTGTATTCTTGTTCTCGTTGCTATTGTTATTTTGGTCTTTATTAAACCTTGTGAGACGCCACTGCCTCAGATGCCATGCCTTTATGCATGGTTTAAGTAAAATGATCACTTCTCGTTACCACAATTAATCGCGGTGGATTGTAGGTTTACGTTTCCCAACAAAGAGAATTACCTTTTGTTTACATTGGTACTCGGAAGTAATTTTGTTTGTATGTGATCCTCTGTTTACCATCCTAATTGATTGTTTGCATGTGGGCAGGGTTGGTTACAACTATGGTTAAGTTGGGGATGGACCAAGAGGATGATTTGTAATGCTAGAGTTAGGCCTATACTCATTTGAATGGCTTTGGTCTTAGCGAAAGTGGGGGAATAGGGCAAATAACATAGTAATGAGGATGATGATGGTGATAATGACGGTGATAATCATGATAATAACATGGAGTAGTAATAATAAAAGCTTTGCTCGTACGCTTGATTTGATAGACCTGACTGCTGTTTTTAGTTAATTGATTCAGATGTTAAACTGTATTTGATATGAGATGATGAGAGTTAGAAGAAATGCATGCCACAACATTCATTAACAGAAAGAGCAATAGAGACAGATGCCAGAAATAAACATACGCTGTTCCTACTTTTTTTTATTATCTTTACGTATCTTCAACTACCATGATCTAATTCTACCCCTAATCCTCCCCGCAGTTGACATCATGTTCATGGTTGACATTGTGATCAACTTCCGTACGACTTACGTCAACCACAACGACGAGGTGGTCTCTCATCCGGGGAAGATCGCCCTGCACTACCTGCGGGGTTGGTTCCTCATCGACGTTGTGGCTGCGATTCCCTTCGACCTCCTGCTGGTCAACCCGGATGTAAGTGACCTTGTTTAGGGAGAACGTGAGGCGAGTCAGCGGCGCCTTTTTTTTTTTTTTTTTTTTTTTTCTAAGGGGATTGAATTATTGTCAGTTTGGAGGGGATTTGTTTGTTGGTCTGGCTTTGACATACGGCATCGCGTCAGAATCGATGATAAGACAGTGTGTATTTAATTTTCAATTGGGGGTCAGACCCGTACACACAAAACGATAAAACCTGCTTCATTTTCATTACGAAACTAGTGTTGGTCAATATTAATCATAATCTTTATATGCAGTTATCTTAAGTATCTCTTTCTTCCTTTTATTTTACTTTCTTTAACATTTCCTGCATCGCTAATTTCAACGCCTTTTTTTTCCGCCGATAATGCTGTAGTCATTAACAGTCGCAGTTGCCATATATCCTCTAACTTATTTACTGTTGCTACTGTGATCAAACGCCTCTTACATTTAGTGTCTAGATACCGTTATATCTTAATCAAAACGCATTATTTATTATATTATCATTAATTCTGTATAGCTACTTGTATTCGTTTTTTTTCCGTTTTTGATGATTGTTGATGATTTAGCAAAGTTGCGTGTGCTATATCGCGGTTGTGAGTCGGTGATTCTCCGTCGCGTAGATACATAGCATTATATGTTGGTCCGTGTTTTTTTGTATCTTAATTCTGTTTTAAAAATAGTTTATGCAGCTCCGCGGCGCATTTTTTTAGATTTTTTTTCTTCGGATATCCGGTATTTCCCACATTCTTCGTATATTGACATAGCGATGTAATAAAATAATAAGGATGAAGATAATTTTCAGAAATGTGCATATTTTCAGCTGTCGATGATCATTTTCATTACATTCTTTGTGGTAAATATTTTATACCTTGCCAGACGATTTTTTTTCGTATGTGTGTTATTATTACTCAGATCTTTCCAACTTATGAATCTAAAAATCCCATTTATTCCAATAAAATACCAGTATATATGTGAATGGATAATTCTTAAGATATATGAAATTTCTTTTGCTTGGCATATATGTATATGTGTATGTATATATATATATATATATATATATATATATATATATATATATGTGTGTGTGTGTGTGTGTGTGTGTGTGTGTGTGTGTGTGTGTGTGTGTGTGTGTGTGTGTGTGTGTTCACACACACATACACACACACACACACACACACACACACACACACACACACACACACACACACACACACACACACACACACATACACATACACACACGCACACACACACGCACACGCACACGCACACACACACGCACACACACACGCACACACACACACACACACACACACACACATATATATGTATATATATATATATATATATATATATATATATATATATATATATATATATATATATATATATATATACATATATATATATATGCCCCATGGATGGATGTGTGTATATATAATGATTATACCTCATTATTATGAAAATTGATTTTTAAGACAATTTTTATTTAATTTTTAAAGGATTTTTCAGCCTCAGAATATTTTTGTGTCAAATATTTCACTAAGGATATGACTCTTCCACCATTTGTAAATGTTTCTTGCTCCCCATTTGATTTGTCTACTAACAGTCAACACCCGATTTTTCTGTTTTTGTCTTAACTCACGTCATACGATGGTTCACTTACCTTTTGTCCTCGCCCTGTCATATGTTCGTCACTTTATATTTATACCATAGAGGGAGGCTTTCAGTTATTGCTTGGAGACCCCCACTGAAGGAGATCCCGTCTTTTTAATTGCCATAGAAGTTTTCCTCTTTTTCTAGCTAGAGTAAAATAATGTCAAGTTATGATTAATTACATAGTTGGTGTGACTTAAATGTCACCTATGTTAATACTATTGGAAGTGTTTGGACGAATTTCAGTGATAATGGATTTTCATCTAAACAGTTACCCAACCAGAACGTTAGAATATCAAAGATACATAATACTTTTTTCTGTGGGTTCCCTTTAATTACCTAAAGCATATTCGCTTTTCACTCCCCCCACCAAAAAAAAAAAAAAATCTAAAGAAATATCTAGGTTTGTGGGCAAAAAGGCGAGAGGAAATTTAGATAGGGCATCCATCGCGACTCCTTGGGGGCACCGTCGTCCCGGGTGGTGGCAGGGGGGTGAGGAGGAGGCTGGCTGGAGGTGAGAGAGAGGAGGGGAGGGGAGGGGTCCCTTGCCTCCCCTCACCCCTCCTTAACCAAAGACAACCGTCCTTCCCTCCCCCTTCCCCACCCCAGGTTGTCTTTCTTCCCTGACCTTGTGGACGGAGGTCATTCTTGCAAACTTCATGGCCCTTCGAAGGGCAGGTAGTCATGTCAGTTTGCCTTTTTTATTCTTGTTATGAAAAAGGGATTGTAGATTCAGTATGTTCACTTCTTTGCTTCTGTCTTCTTCCTCTTCTTCTTGAAGTCAACTTGATATCAGATCGGGATCATCAATCTAACTTTTTTTAAATGATTGTGTTCTGTCTCTCATTAATCACAATTAAAGATTTTAAATCGCCACAAAAGAGATTTTCCAGTCAAACATCTGGTATTTTTCAAACTTTGGAATAGCACGTTCACTTGTTTTTGACAATGTGTAAGGATTCTTGTAGAGAGTAAGGTCAAGGGACGGGCTCTCTTACACTCGTGGTTCTTGGTTCACTCAAGATGGAGGCAGGACGGTATGCCTGGCTGGTTCACTCGGCGTTCCTCGAGGAGAACGGGGTTGTCATGGCGGTTCTGTGGTTTGTCATGCAATACGAAACTATTCGCATGTGTAGATGAAGCGACACCGGGCATAGCCAGGCATAGCTCATGCTCCCATTTCGGAGGAAGGCCGGATGTGTGCCTCGAGCTGGCTGTGAAAGAGAGCTCGTTCAGCCTTGTCTCTTACCCACTCGGGTCTGGAGATCAGACCCGCAGTGGCTCGATCTTTCGTCCATATCGGTGGAGGGTCAGGACATGAGCCCCATTTTACTTTTATTCCTCTCTTCTTTCCTGCAGGCAGCATCAGAGGTAAGCAAAGGATATGCAGCCGTCGTGTTGCATGACTCCTACCTGACCGCCATGACTAGTACTTGACCTTGACTTGAACCCTTAAGGGACAGACCAAAGCCTCCTCCAGAGGGACGGCGGGAGCGTGCCCTTGTGTCTAGCCGCAGACCTTGCGCTCTTCGCCGCTCTTGTAAATAACTGTAAAAGGATATGTGTAAGCGGCTTGAACCTTCCGACCTCTTGTTGCCTCTTTAGCCCTTCTCGACTTTGTACCTTGAACCTTTTATTTGATATGGTATGTTGTTCTTATGTTCCTGTTGGGTATCTTGTACGGTTTGTTTCTCCATTCATTTTCTGTATATTTCTTTAGATTAATTGATTATTATTTAGTGCCATATCTCCGGGCTTTTCCTCTCTTTGGTTAACGTTTCTGGCGTTATTTCTTGCCTCTTCCCTCCCGTACCCCCCTCTCTACGTCTCTTTTATTATCATTATTTTGTCTCCCCTATACCCACCCTATTCCTATACATACCATCCCTCTTCCCCCCTTCCGTGTTTACATGTGTCTCCCATGCCTCTCCTAACCTGAATCCCGACCCCGAACCCTACGCTAAGTGTTGATGTATGTATAGTAAGATTTCATTCCTGTGGTGGTGTTGTTTTTTGAGCCTTAATAACAACCTTATTTTTTACCCTCTCCACAGCCTCACACTTCTACTCCAACAGCAGAAAGAGATTTAGAGGTAAATTTTCCAGATAAAAATGGGATATGTAATTATTACTACTAAAAAAAAGAGAGAGAGAAGTAAAAAAAGAATACTGTGACATCTCCACTCGCCTCAAAGATTTACCAATTGCCTGATCTGCGACCAACAGTCCAGGCCACTGCACTGACGACGCCATTTATTCTGACTTGCCTGGATCATAGCTGCACTTAGGACCTATTTTTATTTGGTAAATGAATCCCAAGGGACCACACCACAAAGCAACTGGTTGAATTCTTGTGTTTGTAGGTCTGTCTTATGTATCTCTTCATTTTTAAAAATCGTTATTATTATTATTATTGTCTAAGCTTCGTCTGCAATAAATGCGGACATGCCAGCTCTTTTGTTTCCTAATCCCAGTGCGACACATGATTATGTGTGGAAAGAAATTGGTTTGACAAATGCTATTAGCTGATGAGATAAAGGTTACTTAAATATTAATAAAAAGACAGCAGTTTTATCCTAATATTCGATAATATTTACATCCTAAATTATCTTTCCTTGACGCCAAACCTTTGCAAGTGCTATCCAGTAGTGAATGGCTTGATAATTGTCTTTGTTAACAATATAAACCATCAGTAAAGAAACGGATGATCTATAAATATATCAAGCAATCGCGGAATCATTTTTTTTAATGTTTTGTAATTAAATTCCTATGTCCCTGGACGCTCATTACAGCTGCTCATAGCAATAACATTTGTTTACAGTAATTAATAACCCCTTTGAATGAACTAACGTAAATCTCAGTCTAAACAAGCAGACAAAAATAAGATCAAACCAAACACAGCCTAAGGACACTTGTTATTCTACCAATTGTATTCTGTGTGCGAGTGCCCGGTCTAATGATCACAAAACCTGCCATGCACGAGCCTGCTACGGCTCCGGCCACATGCTCATGTCTCGCCCATTCGCTCTCTCTCTCTCTCTCTCTCTCTCTCTCTCTCTCTCTCTCTCTCTCTCTCTCTCTCTCTCTCTCTCTCTCTCTCTCTCTCTCTTCTCTCTCTCTCTCTCTCTCTCTCTCTCTCCTCTCTCTCTCTCTCTTCTCTCTCTCTCTCTCTCTCTCTCTCTCTCTCTCTCTCTCTCTCTCTCTCTCTCTCTCTCACCTGTACTCATCTCATGTATCTTGATCTCAACCCCACTCTTACTGCTAGCGATCACGCCACCTACATGGCCGTGGTCAATCATTCCCGCTGTTGATCTCACTGTATTCGGATGGCGTCACACCTAACCTAGTCGTGATCACACAAAACAACTTGCTGTATCAGATCACTTTGTTACTTGTTGATGACACAAGCACTTTGCTTGGCGTAATTACCAGTTCGGGGTTAATGACGCCTGCATTTTGATTGTGTTCGCACCTGAACAAGTTTCTGATGGCACTTGAGGTGTGCGTGTGATCACAAACGGTAACCGGTGCTGGCTTCATCTACCGACGAGTGGCGATCGCACCAGCACAATGGCTGTTTACCCCACCTGCCCTTCTGGTAAATCGCGGCACCACCTGGCCGTGGTTCCGCTCCATCCTGCTGGTGATCACCTAAATCCTAAAGACCGCACGACGACTCTGAGGCTTATTCTGCCCCTTGTGGTTCGACCCGTATCTTAACCCCATTCTCGTACTCTCTCTCGCCCTCACTCACGCCATCTGGCCGAGAAGCTCAACAAACCTTGCCTAGTTGATCACAATGAGACAGAGAATCGGCTTAGGAACACAAGGACTTGCCGACAATTTGTCTCTTTTTGATTTGATATGTTCTTTGGTAATTTCCTCCTTTATATACTAATTCTTTCCCTCATCCCCCCTCCCCTTTACCCCAACCCTCAGTATTTTTGCTGTAAGTGCATGCACTTTTTTCATTGTAAGAGTCTGAATGCAAAACTGGAATTCGGTGCCTTGATGGTGATGCTTGGGTGAACATATCTGCTTATTTGTGTTGTACTGTTGTCGATTCCGTTTGCAAGTCTTAAAACAATGTCCTGTTGGCTGCTTAATCACCAAGCATTCATACACTGGCATACGAAGACCATTTTTTACTTTTTAATGTGGCACCAGAAATATTTGTATTTTTTTAGGGAATCTCCCCACACTTTCCGGTTTTCGTAGTTGTATTTTCGTACTGGCATCTCGGTATTAGTTATCATGAGGATAGAAATATCTTATGCATTTTCCCCAGCCAATATGTAATAATCAAGTTATGTAATAAATAAGTTTTTCGTTTTCCAGTGTCAAGACCAATTTGGCCATCTGGGGGTAAAAATGCTTAATGCTAACAAGAACCACTGGAGCCATTTGAAGTTACAAACATGATATCAGGACACCAGTCTGAGCATGTTCTTATCTTATGGTGTTCTTATATTATATGTTCCTCTTTGGTGTTTTTTGTGCGTGTGTGTAATCCTGTATGGTGTTCTTTTAGCCAGGGAACTGATGACGGTTTCCCCTGGAATCAAGCAAGCACGTGTTGTTATTTTTACGTTTTTCTGTTAACTGAAATTTGCATGGAATTATCGTGACCTTTGTTAGTGTTACAGCATGCCAATTATAAAAAATATCTCTGTTTAGTGTTTTGTTTTACAAGTTCGATAACTGCCTCGGTACAAAAAAAAATTTAATTCACAATATGACGTAAATATATTTCATGATAAATATAGGTAATGTATTCTCCTTTTCTAGTTCAAAATTTGGGAACATAAACCTGTTATCAGAATATATGGTTAATTCTCATAAGAATTCAACTAAACTATATTCATTCTATAAAATTTCAGCGATTAATGATTCTAAAAAAATAATATTACTAATGTATAATTATGAATCAGTCACCATTTTCTTACCTCGAAAAGCAGCAATCAGTTGGTAATTCTTTCACATAAGTTTTGCATTGTAAGGATGTTTGCAAATCAAATGAAAGTAAGATGTATTATGATAATGAAATATTTTGAGTTAGATTATTACTATTTATATTTTCTGTGCAGAAATATATGAATATATGTCCATTCATAAGCATAGTGGTTATAATTTTCCTGGTAATGCCTTCTGCTTGTCACTTTTCAAGCTATGTCGTGTTCTATTGTGATAGCAAAAGTTAGACATGCCCGATTTTAAAAGTGTCATCACCTTGTCATTTATATTAGATTGAGATATGACTGAGCACCACATTTACTATGTTTTATGTGTCTATTTATATTTTTTTCTAGTGACGCAGGAAGGCATACTTTGTTTTAGATATTTAGATATACAAATATATGTTAATTGGCATGGCCGGTTATTCCCTTCAATAGTTATGTTCCCAGTGAAGTGTAAAGCTAGGGATACTATAATCTCTTATGTCAGAATTGTTTTCCAGTTGAATTATATATATATATATATATATATATATATATATATATATATATATATATATATATATATATATATATATGAAGAAAGGTGAAAACCCTCTTCTGTATCATTTCATTTCATTTTATTTTATTTTATTTCTTTTGTGTGTGTATAGGTAACGTTTAGTTTATAGCATTATCATTCACAGCTAGGTACAGTTCATATGTATATATACTTTTTTCCTGTAATGAGAGGAGGCACATTCAAGTGGTCTAGAGAGGGGGGAGACTCATGTCAGAACTTATCAAACCTTTCCAAGTGCCATTGATTTATTTGTGAGAAAAAAAAAATGTTTAGTATGTAAGTAGCGAGTGTGATTATTCAAAAATTTCGCTCGGAGAGATTTAAGATATGTTGTGTATGCATTTTTAATGAACTGTTGAATTTTGTATGTTATTGTGATACTAGTGAAATTGAAATTATTTTGATGGGAAGGAAAATTAATATAAAAAAAGCCGTGATATTCTGTTATTATCAGTACGTTAGTCTCTCGTTAAAATTTTGCGTGCGTTTCCTCTGTCTAAGCTCTCATACATTTTCGGCAGAGTTGAAACGAAACCAAAAATGTTTCAGATGACGATAATAAGGTTGTAAAGATAATGCATCTCTGACTATAAAACCGTGGCCTTGCTTCCCGTTTGCCGGCGGCCCGTTAAATCGAGAGACATAGAGGGGGATTTTTTTAAAGAGAGGAAAGAAAAGAAAATGGTAATGGTAATTTATAATAAGTCATGGAGTAAGAAATAGGAAAAAAGAACTTAGAAGTGGTAATGTTAATTTATAATAATTCACGGACATAAAATTAGAAAAAATATATATTATCAGTTGTAAATTATGAAGAAAAAAAAAAACGTTCATTGTTTCAATAAGTCCAAAGAAGAAAAATTGAAAACGGTAATAGGGTCAATAATACACTGAAATGAAGAAAAAAAAGTCAGTAGCAAGAAGGAATCAACAGAGGAAATAAGAAAAAAAGGAAAACGAAGAGGTGAACAGTAATGGCAGAAGAAAACGAGG
>NC_051425.1:23698755-23701255 GCF_015228065.2 Penaeus monodon | reverse complement strand
CTGAGTGGTAACCTCATGCGCCCTTAGACCACACTTCGCGTATTGGTCTGTACACCGCACCAAAGACCGCTGCTGATTGTCTTGCCGTTCCTGAACTCCAGACCACAACCCTCATCGGTCTGCTGAAGACGGCGAGGCTCCTCCGTTTGGTCAGAGTTGCGCGAAAGATCGACAGATACTCTGAATATGGCGCGGCTGTCCTACTCCTGCTCATGGCGACCTTTGCGCTCATCGCCCACTGGCTCGCGTGTATTTGGTAAGATGATCCTATTTTCCCTGCGGTCGCAACGACATTTCACTGCATATTCCTCACGTTATTGAATACGACTAGATATCATGTCAAGTTCAAAATATTTCTTTTCAAATTCCCTGGACTGGGTAATGAAATGTCTCCCTCCCTACTTCTACTTCATGAATGACTGTTCTTGTGAAACCACCGTTCACACGGGGCAGCTGAAATTCAAATACTGTATCCTTTTTTTCGTGGAATTGCTGTGTAGGTGTACATGGACCAACTAAAATTGAAATGTAATAACTCTCTTCATGGAATCGTCATGTTGGCCTATAGTGATCAGACAAGAATTTAATTTTCTAACTCTCCTCTCCCTTTCTTCCCCCTTTTCTCACCCCGTAAAGGTATGCCATTGGAAACGCTGAGCGGCCAGGGCTCCTCCATAAGATCGGATGGCTGGACCACCTCGCCAACGCGACGCACCAGTACTACTACAGCAATAGTACGGGCGGACCAACACTGAGGGTGAGTGTCAACATTTCCTTTTCATTGTACTTCTCGCTCAGGCTGACAGTCGTTGGCCAGTGACGAAGTGTCAGGATTAGTAAAAAAAGAAAATAAAAACAACAACAAAAATAATAAAAATCAATAAACATATATAAAAGCGAGGTATAAACCTGGGAGGTAGATGCACTGTACAGTAGCGGTCACAAGTCCTGCCACAGAACAAACCACTACAGACTTGGATGTTTCGCAGGATTTCTGATTGTTTACTGTAGTAGTAGGTCGGCTAAAAATGAAGGTGCGCTATAGGGTATTGGGTATATGGGTAGAAAATTGAAAACTGAAGAAAAGTTAAGAAAAATACTCCTCAATTCAGCATCTTCAATATGTCTCTCAGAATTCTCACTCCTTTATCACTCTGTGAAGTCTTTTATAGAGATTTCATCACAACTTTTTTCATACTCGCATTAGGATTCATGTTTCTTCTATAGTTTCAAATACACATTTACTTACCTTCTTTCTTTACCGCTGGCATCAAGCGGTAATGTGGGATGTATGATTTTTTTGGATTATTAAATTTTTTCCCCCAGTTTAACCTTATTGACTCTCCTTTGTTTTATCGTCCGACGGCATTTCCTCTAAACTGCATAACGCTCCCTTTTTTCCCAAACATTATCGTCTCTCATTGTGCCATTCCCAGTGGACCCCAGTACCCCCATCCCCCTCCTTTCAGTCTCGATACATCCTATCTCTCAGTTTAAGTACATCTCACCCCTCAGTCCCGCTACATCACGGGGCTGTACTTCACTTTCACTGCCCTCACTGGTGTTGGTTTCGGCAACGTATCCCCAACTACCGACCTGGAGAAGGTCTTCACCATCCTCTTCATGTTGATGGGATGTAAGTCGCTGGACAATGTGGAACTCTGATAAAAAACAGAAAGAAAGAAAAGAAATACACGCGGTCACTCCCGCTTTGGAATGTCGAGAGGTATTTAGACAAGACTGATTCTCTCTCTGAGTTTCCTAGTTCAAGTGTATGATTATTTTCTGCCCGAGGAGAAAGATATTTCTCTCTTCTCGTCTATCTTTCACCAAAAGTGATACGCCATCCGTGCGTATGATATACCTCTTGACAGTTCGATAAAGCATAATATCACTGCCCTTGTCCACGTACTGTAGTATTCACGTATCATCATGGTGTTGATTGTTAAAGCCAATATAGGAATTTGACATGAATACTTACCCCCGTGTCGCCGCGAAGAATGTCAAGTATCCCCTCCCTATCCCTTCCCTACTCTTTCTCTTTTCATTTCTTTTCTGCTTCACAATGTTGCCTTCCCATTGCCTTCTCTCCCTCTATCCCTTTCCCTTCACCCCTCTTTCTCACTCTTTCTCTCTCTCTCTCTCTCTCTCTCTCTCTGTCCCCCCATACCCCCCTCTCAGTTAATATTAAATAAGTCTGACCTAAGAATGTAATGACCCCGGGCTGCATCAAATTCCTGACCTTTCTTTTCTTTGTCAATATACGTCATGAGTCTGAGTTCCCCTTTCGTTGCGACTCTTGCCCAGAACTCGACATGCGTTCCAACCACCCAAGGGCTGCAAACTGTCACTGTCACTAGCTGATTTATATTTTCATCTATTTCTTTATCTAACGGATCCCTTTTACTTGAGTGAGGTATCATGCGAGTCCTCCTGCTCCTTGCTTTCCGATCCCAGCTGCTCCACTCAGATCATCCCTCTCAAGTGTAGCGACGTTTTT
>NC_051425.1:23681255-23686255 GCF_015228065.2 Penaeus monodon | reverse complement strand
ATGATATATTTGGCGAGAATCCTTGCATCTACCCAACGATAGGGAAGTCGTCCTGCAACGTCAGAGCGCTTACGTACTGTGACCTTCATCAAATCATGAGAGATGATATCTTGGATGTCCTCGACTTGTATCCAGAATTTGCGGACGATTTTTCCCGCAATTTGGAGATTACGTTCAATTTGAGAGACGTATGTATCGGGATTAGTGTTTGTAAATATATCTGCGGGAAAGTATATGTGTTACTGTATATAATATATCTATAGACAGATATATAGATGCAGATATACAGTTTGTATGATATATAAACACACGAACGCGCGCGCACACACACACACACACACACACACACACACACACACACACACACACACACACACACACACACACACACACACACACACACACACACACACACACACACACACACACACACACCATCCTACCATCTTCCCCTCACCCTCTGAAACACTCAACCCATATTCCTCCCTGCAGGAGGAAGCACAAGGCGTCGACCCACTGCTCCTACACAAGAAGTGCCGTCTGTCCCGGTCTCGCAGCCACTCGCAGGACACCGAGGACCCCAGGCGCACCGCGTTCAGACCTCCGCGACACCGAAGGAGGCGCTACGTACAGCCTGGTTCCAGCGGAGAGGAGAGTGACTCGTAAGTACGAACCGGGGTATTGAGACTAAATGATTAACCATAGTAATTAATAATTAAGAACAGTCTAAACATTGTGTCGGAGTTCGTGTTGATGGTTAGGTTATTTATTTATTTATTTTTATTTTTTTTTATTATTATTTTTTTTTTATCATGATTATTGTCGTTTGGTTGTCTCTAGGTTTGTACACTTACAGTAAAGATAAGATGTAATATTGTCTAGGTAGCGTTTGGTAGGATGATTGTGTTATACTACAAGCGTTGGTTTTTGTGTTTTATTATTATTATTATTATTATCATTATTATTATTATTATTATTATTATTATTATTATTATTATTATTATTATTATTATTATTATTATTATTATTATTATATTCATCATTTCCATTATTGGTAATGATATTAATATTGTTGTTGATATTTTTTTCTAATTATTATTATTGTTGTTGTTATTGTTATTATTATAATTAGCTATTGTTTTTGTTATTATTTTTTATTATTATTATTTTACTGTTATTGTTATTGTTATTATTATTGTTGTTATTGTTATTGTATTGTTATTATTATTATTTTATTATTATTATTATTATTATTATCATTATTATTTTTTTTATTATTATTATTATTATTATTATTATTAATACCATCATCAACACTGCCGTAGTTGTTGTCATTATGGTTATTGCAGTTATGACTATCAGTATTATTATAATTATTATTATAATGCAAATGTTGATGTTGAGAGTTCCATCAGGCTTCAGGTATGTGAGTTCCAAAGGTGCAACAAACACTTGACTAGACAGATGATTAAGATTTTAATGGATGAAGTGAACGGGAAAATATGTTGTGTGATTTAAGATATTGTAGCATTGGCTGTGGGTTAAGTCATGTGTATTTTATGATTATTATTTTATTTTTATTTTTTTGCATTTGCTATAGTAGTGAAATCTCTCTTTTTGATTCCACATTGCTCAGTCCAAAACACAGATATAACTAATTTATTATAATTTGTTAATTTTCACATATCAAAAATAAAAGGAAAGAGCAGTTTAGTATGCTCGGATCCCAAATTTTATCACAGCTTGATTGATTTAATTCAGCACGAAGTAAACCAGTTTACCTGTTTATTTAAAGATTTTTTTTTTATATACCTTTATATTATCTTGTTGCCAAGCATGATTATAGCTGCTTTATTAAATAGCGTTTGACATAAAAATAGAATTTTTAAACTACTCACAAAGGGATAATATGACAGAATCTTATCATTTGCCTCCTTGTCTGACTTTACTTGTACTGACTGACAAACTTGCAATTATCAGCCCCATTTTATTTATCAGCTTATTGATAATGTCAGAAACATAAACTCTTGTAAATGAAAAAAGAATATAAACTTACCAGAGTGATTCCATTCATATCTGTTTTATAAAACATATTTGGGTAATAGCCAGGTATTATCTAAATCAAAACTGAACACAGACAGTTATAATGAAGCTATACAGCTTGTGCAGTTCAAGCTACTTTATCAAATCTTTATTAGATATATCTTAAAGTAATGTGAGTGTTACCACAAGAACATCTATCATTCCTTTTTTCAACAAATGACTCAAATTCGCTCAAAACTTCCTGTTCATGCCCATACATTACCTTCATTTCACTGAGATAAAAAGTCTTAATAGTTTTTTAGATACAAAAATTGCTGTGCTATATACCAAATGCCTGATGTGAGACTGGTTATTTCAAAGTGTCTTAACACAAAATTTTACATTGCATTTTGTCTGCAATTGCTTTTTTTCAGTAAGTACATACTTAAGAAGTATCTTATTTTCATGCATTTGGATATAATACAGTTCAATTCGCCTCTTCAGATTTCTTCTTAGAGTGCAGTAATTGCTTTCACTACGTGTGCTATCAGAAAATATCCTAATAATCATGCCCACAGCCAGAGATACATTTCCTTTAACTGAAGCTCTGTTTCTCTTTTCAGCATGAGCTTTCCTTTCTGTCTCTCTTTCTCTTTTTCTTTATGTTTTAGTTTTAAAAGGGGAAAGGGTTGTCATCAAGCTTTCTTTCTCACTTTCTCTTTTGTTTCATAAAAGGGGGGTGGGGCTTGTAACTAATTGCTTGAAATGCTCGCTAGGAATGCACTGACAGTGTTTATAATACATGTGCTTCCTCTAACAGTCTTGGGGGCGATCAAAGTCTCTCCAGCACAGAGGTTATGCACCAACAGTAAGTTATCACACGGATACTAATTTGTTAGTGTGTTTTACAAGCATCAGTGTTGACGTGTAATTTTTCTTAATCAAGTACTTCTGATTATCTACCTATATTTTTTCCCCCTGCAATCCACCTTTTAGTTCTCAGTCAGATATTTAATCCTATTTGTATTGTTTGTACAAATGGTCAGTTTATCCGTTGGTTTGGCAAAAGTAATAAAGAGTTATCAGCTCAACTGGTACATACACTTATGTGTTAAGTAGGTCATAAGAATGTGTATATTCATAGTTTTAGAGAGAAACCATCATTGATATATCCATTTGTATGTGTGTTTTTACTATTTACTGTAGTTTCATCATGGTAGGAAATCAGAAGGAAATGATGTAAGAACTTGATGTATCATACTAAGGATACTTAATGTCTTGTTCAAGTATCATTTTAGTAGTCATTTCAGTATCCAGTTCTGTCATGAAATAGCTAATGTTAGTCATACATTTCCTTAGATTTTAGGTATTGTGTGTCTTTTAGTCAATCTTCATATATATTTTCTTTTTCATATGAAGATAGAAGGTGTTTTTGAAAACAAAATACTTTCTAATGCACACACAGAGAACTTTGTAATGTATAAGAATTTGATATGAACATGAGAATGATATTGCATAGAGCTCAGTTTATAGCTAATCAGCTTTTTGAATGTGTTTTGAAATATATGATCTGTATATTACAGAAGTTGTAACTGTATAAGTAATTAGTAACAGAATACTTTATATTAATGTCCAAAACATATTCAGACTGCTTTATGTGACAACAAGATGATGGTTTTAGTATGATGTGTATATATATTTATATAAGAATATATATTTTCTGATGTAAATACTAATGAGACATCATATTGTCTTAAAAAAAAAACCTTCTAAATCAATTAATTCCATCTATCCTGAAATATTCATTATAAGAGCTCTTTGGAGATAATTGTTATGCTTGAGTTCTAAGTCAGCAGTTTCAGTAGTGTATTATAAAAGATTTATTTATTTATTTATTTTTATGTACATTATCACATTATGAACAAGAAATAGCAGACATTTTAATGTCATGGAAGTGTCCTGAATAACCCCCCCCCCCCCCAAGAAAAAAAATCATCACCTTTTCTTTTTAGAATTTTAAGATGCCCTTTTTAGCATATAATCTTGATTTTGATGTAAATCTTTTCTTAGGCTTTACTCCCAAAAGGTATCATTCAATTAATAATTTTTTGTTTGTTTTTAATAGTGAAAGTTGACAGTGTCTGATTCTCTTCCTACAGTGATGACAAACACCTTGACTCTGGGCGAGGTGTTGGTGAATTCTCACCTGACAAAGTAGGGCCAGATGGGAGTCCAATAAACCAACATTTCGACCATAAACAACGTTCAGGAACCCTCAACTCCATAACTGGTAAGTACCTGAACCTGAGAAAAGATTACTACCCTGAAGATTTTCTTACAGCTTTCATGTTTCTGTTATTTTTCAACAATAGGTAGCTGCTGTGTTTCCTTAGTTGGTTATGTTTCTTCCCTGTTTATTATACAGTTTTGATTGATTCAACAGTTCTGAATATCTTACAGTGAGCTATTCTCCAAGCGACAGTTGTGTCAATTGAGGACAGAGATGTGTGAAAGGGTGTTACACCAGGAGTCAACTCATGCTGTGAAATGAGGGATTGAGATTCTATACTGTAGATTTTTTTTTTATCCATTTGTTTTAGATCTAGACATGCAGCACTCACTGGGGTTGTGAAACCATAAGTATAGTAATTAGATGAACTATGTACTGCAATATCTAAACCTAAGTTAATTCTCCATCCCAGCCGCTGGGTCAACGGACATATCCCCAGGTTATGGTAAGCAGCTGTGACCCTTCACCACACCCTAAACCTGCCATGCAGTCACCACTTAGCCCTGTTCCTGCATTTGTCTGACACTCAAGAAATATTGGAAATATTTTAATTAGTTACAATCACCTAAAAACCCTGAGGACCCCAGTCTCTGCCACTTTGTATTCTGACGTTCTAAGTTGTTGGAGACGAAGGCTTTCAAACCCCTTTTATTTTTGGCAGTTGTGTTCCTGCCATGCTTGGAATATA
>NC_051425.1:23658755-23671255 GCF_015228065.2 Penaeus monodon | reverse complement strand
GCTAAAATTATATTAAATGCTCACATTGCTAGTACAGACAGTTAAATTGGCTTTAGAAAAATACAAAAAAATTATAATTTTGATGTTGATCTCATGGCCGGATACAATATATAATTTTGATATCTAAGTTATCATTATTGCAAAATGTCAGCCTTTATTATGTATGTCATATCTTGTCTAGTGTCCAAACATCATTGTCTTAACCTTTGAATGTTATTGCTTACAATTAATTAGTCTCTTATTGTTTACTTCCAAATTTTATATTTTTACCTTATGCATTTCATAATCATATTTTACATTATTTGTATTTTCAGTCAATTTTAACTTGTTATCACTAAATACTTATGTTGATATCATTTCCCTTTTATTGTATACATTTAGTGGTGGTAATCATTGGTATAAAGATTCTTATTACATAATCTTTCTTTTGTAATCAGTTGCTCCCTTTTTGTATTTTATAGTTACTCAAGTCCTCTCTGGTCTTTTTCTTGTATAATTCAAGCAGCCTTAAAAGTACTTAAAAGAAACATTGTTGAAGACTAAATTTTGAAAAATGCTTGGGGACCTGATGTCTGTTCACTGACAGATTACAGTAGCAGTGGATCTGCAGATTCACCAGTTCAGGAAGGAACGTCCAGTCATTTGAGTAAAAGCCAGCTCTCATATACACAAGAATGGCAATACTATTTCTGCTTCTGTGAAATATTTGCAAACACACCTTCTCACACACGCACAAAAGCACACACGCACGCACACACACACACACACACACACACACACACACACACACACACACACACACACACACACACACCACACACACACACACACACACACACACACACACACACTCACACACTCACACACTCTGACACACTCACACTCAGACACACTCACACTCAGACACACTCACACTCAGACACACTCTCACACCACCACACACACACACACACACAACACACACACACACACACACACACACACACACCCACACCACACACACACACACACACACACACACAACACACACACACACACACAACACACACCCCACACACACACCACACCCCACACACACACACACACACACATATACCACACACACACAACACACACATACATACATACACAGTGCACACTCAAGTACACACACACGCTCATGCACATGCACACACAAGTGCACACACATGCATACACAACGAACACAATGCAGACCTAGGCATGCATATGCCCATACACACTCTCTCTCTCTCACACACACGCACACACACTTCTGCACACACAGACACACACACACACTTATACCACACACACACAACACACACACACACACTTATGCACACACACACACACACACACACACACCCCACACACACAAAACACCACACACACCACACACAACACAAAACACACACACACACACACACACACACACACACACACTTATGCACACAATCACAGAGATTTATACACATCCCTCCCACATATATGTATAGGCACACACATGCTGTGGTGTGTATATATTATTTTTGTTTACACACTTTAGTGTGAACAGCAGAATACCAATACCAACTTATAAACAAAAGCAAACACAAGCAGAGCAGAAATACAAGTCATCCAGATATTCACTAGCTTGACACACTCCCACCCTCCACACCCACAATGAGGTCTTCATCATGTCCCTCAGGAGCCCTCTCGAGTATGACCTCAGCCTTGGGTGTTGGAGGTCGAGAGTCAAGATCTACGTCCAGATGCTCATCTCCAGGGCCCCATGGAAAAGAGGATGCCCCACTCCTCATGAACGCGGCCCCTAGTAAGTTCCAGAGATCCGCCCCCAGCCCTAAAGAGCCTTACGTGGTCCCATGAAGTAAGAGTTTCATGAGAGAGGGGTTAAACTTCAGTTCCATATGCCTTATCAGAGGTATTCTCAGTATCAGAGTCGGAGGGAAGACAGGGAGTCGGAGCACGAGATGGCTTGTATGGAGTATACTGTATACAGTAATTGCAAGATCCTATTTTCTGACAGAAGTGTTGTTTACTAGGGAAGCCATTTCTGACTGAACCTTATTTGATTATATTATATAGGTTATTTTCTTTGCTTCTCATATTAGGACTAAATCAGGAATAACATCTGGCAGCCCACTGTGTTCTACTATCAAAGCATGTTCACATGTGCTCTAATTCTCACGCACCTGCACCTATTAATATTACAGTGGGCCAAGAAGGTCTCCCACTTCATGGTATGTCAACACTAACACATGTTGAATCCCAAAAGAAAAATTCCAGTGGGTACTCAAGCTATAGAAGTATCAGTATTACAGCTGGAAGTGTTTGTGATGCTTGGGTGCACTAGCGATGCATAATGGCACAAATTCTATATTTTACATATGATTCATCTTCTCATGTTTGACATTGCTAGATTTCTACACCTTGGATCATACCATGATCATTACCCTTTGTCATGCATATAGGTCATTCAACAGTTGGTTTTACACAGTTCATATTATTCACAAATTGGTACTTCGTTAGGATTAAGGTTACATTTAAGCATTTGCAGTCTGTGCTCAGGTGTATTGTAACTCAAAAACAGCAGCATCTAAAAAAAAACTTGTGGATTACTCTCACTGGTCTAGTCAAGCTTTCAAGGATGCCCTCAAAGAAGAAAAATTGTATTGGTTGATTTGCATTTCTTTTGTTTATTTAATTCCTTTAAATGTACCCTAGTTTATCTTGGTTATACTTATTATCAGTGAGTTCCTGATATCCCTTATTTCTCTGTGTGCATATATAACGTGAAAATTTTAACATAACTCTAGTAGAATCATTTGCATATTGATCTAATCTTTTTTTATTATTATTTAACAGATGTAGAATAATGGTATAGCCAATCCTATTATTCATTATGCCATAGCCATAGCCAGCCTAGTCAAAGACCTATATAAACCTGTATGACCTGCTAGTTGCAGGTAGCACCAGTCCTGAGCGACGTCATCACCATGCCCGTCACTCCAGTTTGACCTTACCTGTTGAGGGTCACCCCAACACCGCCCAAACACATGCCCGTGATGTCGTAGAGGTCAACAGCCGCCTAGATGCGCTCACCAGGTAGATGCCGCTTACTGACTAGCTCCTTGTATTGTATGTCTTGCCTTGCTTGTGTAAAGAGTAGTTTTTTTGTTTTTTTTATTTTTTTTATTTTAATATCTGTATCATTCTTATGATATGCATTATTTTGTATTGAATTTTAGGAGATATATGACTTGCCCTTGTTTGCTTAAATTTCAGCGAATTGGTGTTCAGAATAAATAGAGAATGGCATATTTGTTTCAAGTAAAGTGACAATTTGAGATTTTTGTATGACTATTGAATTTAACTGGAATGTAATTGTGCAGCTATGATAAATGGTTTTGCTCTAGAGTGGAAAAAATATATATATATTGTGTGTGTGTGTGTGTGTGTGTGTGTGTGTGTGTGTGTGTGTGTGTGTGGGGTTGTGTGTGTGTGTGTGTGGGGTTTTTGGAGATTATATATATATAATATATATATATATATATATATTATATAATATATAAATATATATAAAATATTATATATATATAATATAGTATATGTATATATTAGTATACATATATATATGATAATAATATAATATTATATAAAATATATGGGAACAATATATATGATACATAATATATGTATAATAAATGTATTATATATTATATAATATATTATATAGATATAGATAAAAAATATAATATATAATAATATATATTATAATGAAGATATATAGGGAATAATATGGTATATATTATATGATAGATATATAATATGTATATATAATTATAATAAAATTTTATATGGATATATAAGATGATAAATATATATAATAATATATAATATATAATAGATTTTTAATTATATATATTATTATATAAATATAAAATAAAATAGAATAATATAATGTATATAATTATTGATAGAAAAGTATTAAAATTATAAATATATATATATATAGAAGATAAAAATAATAAATATTTTTATAATGATTAATATTATAAAATAATAAGTATAATAATATAGTAATAAAATATTATAGTATATAAATATATATGGTTTAGTATATATATAATATATAATTATAATACATTTGATATATAAATATATATAATATATAGTATATAGATATAAAAATAATATGTGGTATATTGATGATAGTGTGGGATGAAAGTATTAATATATATATTATATTTTGTAAGATATATATATATTATTAATAATATATAATATATATATATATATAAAATATATAAAATATATATACATATTATATAATATTAATATAATTTTTTTTTATATATATATAAATATATAATAATAAGATATATATAATCTATATATATATTATATATATATATATATATTAATATATATATATATAGATTATATATATAGATTATATATATATATAATATATATATACATTATATATTATATCATATCATATATAATATAGTGTGTGTGGTGTGTATGTTATCTATCTATAATATTAATCTATATATAGTACTAATATATATATATATATATATTATCTAGTATATGTATATCTATATGTACTATTATATCATAATTATATATCTATATTATATTTATAGATATATTATATATACTATATTATAATACTATACATATTATATTATCTTACTATATATATATATATATAATATAGTATAAATAATATATATATATACTATCTATATATAATATAAAAACTACACATAATCTACTCGAACACTACATACTACTCATATCTAAATATACATATATCATATATCATATATATATATATATATATATATTATATATATATATGTATATTATTTATATATAATAATATATATGTATATATATATATATATATATATATATATATATGATATATTATTATATATATATATAATATATATATATATACTATATATATATATATATATTTATATTATTTAATATTATATATATATATATATATATATATATATATAGTATATATATATATAATCTATCTATATTATTATATTATATATATATTATATGTATATATTATATATATATATGATATATATATATGATAATAAAAATAAAACCCTATGATATACTTGTATTTTTGGATTATGTAGGCTAACCAGACTATATATACTAATATGAAGGACTGGTTACAGCATACAGAAAAAATAATAGCATCATAAAATACAAAGGGCAAGTCACCCACTTTTGTCCTAATCGTTGAAGTGTAGATGTTGTATTTGTCAGTAGCTGAACAAATCTTTGGGAATGTTTGGTATGTTTTCCTGTAGTTGCTTGTTTGTCTCCTTTTATGGTTTCACAAACAGTGCATGATACATTTTACTTTTTTCTCTACATCACAGCTGGATTCAGTCAACTTCGTGCATGGTGGTAGACACCACTATTGAATTTTATTCATTTCATATCCCCCGTGGGATGACAGTGATTAAGAACTTTGTTTGTGGTTTTATTTATTTATTTTTATTTTTTTTTATTGCTGTTTTGTGTCTTGTGCCTTTTCTTATATTGCTTTTTGTTTTTAGTGCATGGTCGTATTTTCTTCCCATTTTGCACAGGAGAGGATGAAGAAGAAGATGATCAAGACTTTAAAGATGATGTTCTTCGCCTGTATCTTAGAATGGACCAGTTTAGCAGGTATGGTGCAATGTTTAAATACCTATGCCACCATGAAGGATGACAGCTTATGGAATGGCTGTTGGTATGAGAAGTTACATAGGGAAGAAAAGCATAAATACAAAATAAAAATATTTATGTAACTATAAAAGTAGTTACACAGTATGTCTTCCATTAATATTTTGTTGATCTTCCCATGAATTCTGAATTTTTTGGATTTTATTTCACACCTTTACTCAGTTGAAATATCCAACTGTGCTTACTCTGCAAAACTTTATTTTCAACCTTGAAGTCTGCTTTATGATCACTTTAACAGAATTTTGGACACTTGAGATATTCTTAGCTTTTATCATTCTTATAATTCTAATAATTCCAAATAATTCTATTATTTGGAACTGCACATATACATCAAGATACTTATTATCAAGTAATTTCAAATTTGCTTATTCATAAATTTCCAAGCAGACCATGAGTTTTGATGACCATGTCGATAAGTTCTGGCTACTATTTCATATCTTAAACATTAATATTTTCCATGATTTCACATGCTTAGGCAGCACTTTATTTTATATAAAAATGGAGACTGGATTTACAAAAAAAAAAGAAAAAAAAAAAGTTATGATAAATATGACTTACTAAAATATTTTTCATTATGTTGATTTAGTTACATCAGCTTGGGAAACTCTGTTGTGCCTATTGCTGTTTGAATATGTTGCCCATCTGTTTGCTTTTAATATATCAAGTTACTTATATCATGTAATTTTCTATTTCCCTCCTTTTCACAGCTATATTTGACTAATTTATATTTTCAAATCAAAAGTTGATACATAACCTTTTTTTTATATTCATCAGGGAATCATATATTTACATATATCCAAACATCAAGAGGTAAATCATATATCTTCCACTGGTACTTGTAGTCTCCATCCCCTCAACATATGTGTGTAGAGATCACTTATGTATTATATTTACATTACCAATGTAAATACTAATTGCCCTTCATTTCTTCATCAGACAAATGCAACATCTTGAGGCACGGGTGACTTCAGATATTGCTCAGATCCTGCTTCTCCTTCAGCAACAGCAGCAGCATCAACAAAACCAGCAGAATTCAGTCTCACCGTCCCAGTTGGACTCTGATCAGGTATTTCTTCCTTTCCCTGTTTTTCTTTTCAGTCTCATCTCCTCTCATCTCCTCTCTTTGCTGTTCTCCTTTCCTCTCCCCTCTTCTCTCCTCTCCTCTCCTCTCCTCTCCTCTCCTGTCTCTCTCTCTCTCTCTCTTTCTCTCTCTCTCTCCTCTTCTTCTTCTCTTCTCTCTTTCATCATCTATATCTCTCTTCTCCTTCCATGTCTGGTAACCTTCTCCTCTTATCTCTCTCTCTCACACTCTTATTCATTCTTTCCCGCTCTTCACTGGAGAAAAATTTAAACTCTTCACTCTCCCATGCCATATATCTCCTTCTCTATTCCTTTCCTCTGCTTCTGCATCTTTGCTTGCCTGGCTCATTGCGATTGTGTTAATTTTCTTTGTAAAAAAAAAAAATCAGCCACCATAGAACATATAAAACAAAGCATAAATTATGAAATTAAGGTACTCATCAGGCATAGTTTTAACTGTGTGCTTAGCTATAAGTTAACGATATATAATAATCCCATTTAGGAACATAGCCAGCCACATTAACAATTATTGAATATCGACAGTTTATTTTGATAATATAACCACAGTAATAGCACTTCTCTGTTTTGTTTTGTTTTTTAATTATTATTATTCATTATCCACTTTTCATGTTCCATTTACAAAAGCATTAACTTAACAACAGAGTCCTGAGCGTCGTCGTGGTGGTGTGGGCATCCCCCGAAGTGGAAGCGGAAGAGAAAGCCGGGTATTCCGACGGGCAGCGTCTCTACATGACGAGCCTCCACACTACTCTAGGCATCACTATCGTTCTTTAGAGATCACACGTCCACCGTAAGTTGTTTGTGTAGAGCGTGTATTGTTTTTATGCTGATGGAGTTGATGTTCTTTTTTTTTTAAATTTTGAACTTTTTTAATTTAAAAATTTTCATAGTTTTTTGTCAGTCACCAAAGAGTTGATTTGTAGCCCTACAATACCTTACCAAATTTTCCCTTTTTTTCCTAGGGTTTTTTGGGGTTTTTTTTTTTTTCCCTACTCCCTTTTAATAGCAATGTGTTATTGTTGTTTTTAAAAGTTTTTAAATATTTTTAATTTTTTTTTTAACAATAATAGCAATATAAAATTTTAAAAAGTATTTCTGAAAATCAAGGAAAACAATAAACAGGGAAAAATAGGAAAACTGGTGTTTGGGATCCTTGTGGACCCAAACCGGGTTTATAAACCCACAGTAAATTTAAATTTAAAACTCACAATGGGCATGACTTTTAAAAAACATGCCTTTTCCCTTTTTTGGCAGGGTTTAAGAAAACCTGTTTTATTCTTTTTTTGTTTCATTACCTTCCTTTCATTTCAACTCATGGTGTATGACGAAAAGGTAAAGAATAGTCAATGGGTCCAGCCTTCATTATTATTTTTATGCAAAAGTATGTGCAGTTTTGAAAGAAATAAGCATTGGGCATATCAAGAGTATTATATTGGGTAAATTATCAGTGTTTTATAAAACATTTTATATTGGTGGTGATTCTCAAAATCCATAGGAAAATAGAAAGAATTAACTTGTATATTATTGATACAGGAAAAATTAAATAGTTGGGGCATCCTGGGTTTGGGGAGTTTTTGAAACGGGATCGTAAAAACCCCAAAACCCCGACCAATATCGAGACAAAACTGACCAAAAAAATTTCCCGTCTATCATTAAAATTTTAAATAAATGTTTTGGAAAACACTTTCATCTATGGAGACATTTTGCCCGTAGTTTTTGGGCCCTCTAAAACCCCATATGTAGGAAAATTTCACCAAATTTAAATTTTCTACAAAGGGCCCGAGAAAAGAAGAATTTTTTTTTCTGATATTAAAAATGGGGGGGTTTTTAAGAACTATAATTTGGGAAAAATTTCAAGGAATTTTAGATTTTTTTTTGCATGAAAGATATTTTTTAAAAATATTTTTAAAGTTTATGCTACTATATACAGGTTTCTTTATGTATTGACTTATCAATCTATATATATATCTGTATCTATATATGTATAATATATATAATTAAAAATAAATATATAATTTTTTTAATATATATATATATATATATATTTTAAAATAGTATATATATAGTTTATATAATATTATATGTAAAATATATATGTATATATAATGTATATATATTGATTATTTTATTATTTTAAATATATATGATATTATATATAAAATTGTATAATTTTATGTATTTATATTAAGTATATATATATTTTATATTTTATTTAAAATATTATATATATATATAAATATAAAAATAAATATGTATGTATATATAAATTATTATTATGTATGTAATTTTTATATATGTATGTTATAATTAAAAATTTTTATATTATAATTATATATATATATCTATATATAATATATAAAAATTAAAATAAATACCCATAAAAAATAATAAAACAAAATATAAAATATTTAAAATTAATATAAAATAAAAATATAAAAAGTATGGTCATCTATATGCTTATATTAAATTATTATATATATAGGTTTTATATATATTAAAAAAATAATTAATTTTAAAAATAAAATAAAAATATATATAAAAATATATAAAAAATATATATTATATAATAAAATATTATATATATATATATATATATTATGTTGTATTTTAAAATATTAAATAAAATTTTATATATATATTTTATATATATAGAAATAAATTTTATTAAAATATATATATATATATTTTTAAACAAATAAAATTATAATAATTTTTAAAATTAAAAAGGGAAACCAAAAAGTAAAAAAGAAAAAATAAAAATATATAATACAAAATATAATGAATAATATATATTTTGATATTTTTAGAATTTTTGAAAAATATATAATTTAAACATATAATAAAAATAAAAATAAAAAATAAATATATTATATAATATATTAATATAAATTTTAATATTAAAAATAAAACCAAAATAAATAATATTATATATAAAACATTATTATTATATATAAAATTATTTAAACATAAATTATCTATTTATTTAAAAAAAATACAATATATAATCATAATAATATTAAAATATATATAATATTATATATATAATATATTTTTATTAAAATAATATTATTAAAATAAATAATTTTTTATATTTAAAAAATTTATTTTATTTATTTAATTTATTTATTTATATTTATATTTATTTTTTAACTATATACAATTAAAATTTATTTTATTTTTTTTATTTTATTATTTTTTAAAATTATATTTAATTTTTATTTATATTATTATTTTATATTTTTATTATAGATATTTTTCCCTTTATATAAATTTTTTTTTTTTTTTTCATAAAATTCATATACATTAAAATTTATTATATTATATTATATTTTAAAATTTTAATATTTAATTTTTATATTATTCTTGTATTTATTTATAATGTAATTTATTTATTATTATATCTTTAATTATATTATTTTTATTATATTAAAATTTTATTATTATGATATTTATTTTAATATATATATATTTTTTATTATTATAATTTATATTTTTGTATTTTTTGTATTTTTATTTATTTATATATTTTTATTTTTCTATTATTTTATATATTTTAATTTTATTTTTTTTTTTTTTTTATTTATTATTTATAAAATTTCTTTTTAATTATTTCGTATTTTTTATTATATTTTGTTATGTTTAATGAATTTTAATTTATATGTATATTTAATTTATTTCCTATATTGTATATATATTTATATTTTCTTTATATTAAATATATATTATTATTTATTTATTATTATATATTTATATGTTCTTATATATATTTCTTTTTTTATTTTTATATATTTTATATATATTTTTAATTTATTTTATATATATTTTTTTGGGGATTTTATTATTATTTCTTTATTTTTTATTTTATATAATTATAATTTTTATTTTCTTTATTATATTATTAAAATTATATGGATATTATATATTATTAATATAAAATATATATATATAAATTTTATTATATATATATTAATATTTATATTATATATATATATATATATTTATATATGTGCATATATATATGTACATATATATACACATACGTAACTGTTTGTCATCAGTTATTTAGGAACAAAAATAATATTAATTTTACAATAGGGCTTGAGATCTTCCTATAGACTTGTTTATAAATGTTTTATACACCATAGAAACCTGCAACATCTTAATCACATGCCACTAAATCTCCAGGGTGGAAGATCTCCTTGGTCAGTCTGGCGACGGCCCTTCAAACCAAGGTCTCGATTTCCGGGAAGTCAGCAGCGGTCTTGTTGGGGTCAGTGGGCCAGGTCGGGGGGGTGCGGGTATGGCCACTAGACCATGCCCCTCTATGCCTCTCACCCCTGACCTTGACCCAGATGCACTCAGGCCCTCCCCCCCTCGTAGCCAGTCCCAGCCCTCTGACCTTACCCAGGTAACGTGATGAGCAGTTGCTCGCAGACATTTGCAGGCTGCCAGTATGTTTATTTTTATGGGGGTATATTATCCTCTCTGATATTTTTAGACTAGAATGAGGCTAATCTTTTGAATATATTTTACTTTTTTATCTGAGGATTTTATTTAGGTTGGCTTTACATATATTTTTGGCACATAAAACTTTTCTTCTTTTTTTTTTTGGGGGGGCAGGGATAAATTATGATCCGATATCAAAACTGGTCGATATTGAAAATGTAAACATTCAAAACAAACAAGTAAAAAGCAGAACTAAGTTGTGCATACAAGAGAGTAAATGAACACTGAAAACTGTAATAGGAAAGTATGAAAAGAATTGGAAGAAAGAAAACGTTTTTTCCATAAAGAACTTCCTGGGCCAATTTCTTATGCTTGAACTGTTTTCTCCACAATTAGTTCCATATGAGTTGTTCAGCTTAGATCTTTTGTTACTGCTCGTTTTCTATATTTTATGTAATGATTCTTCATTACTATATAATCTATGCTCAAAAAGCTAAAAGTTCCTCCATAAACATAAACAGTTAATGCCAAGTTCTCAAACTAAAAGCATGATACTTAAACCCTTATATAGATATAATGGTAAAAAAAATAAATTATCCTTTTTATTATGATTGGTATCCCTGTACACACAAACACACACACCTTATTCACGCTCATATTCATACCCATATTCATATTCTTATTCATATTTTTATTCTTATTCTTATTCATATTCATTCTCGACTCTCACTTAATTATCACACAGCTCTCACACAATTTCTCATACTCAAACCTGTGTGTGTGTGTGTGTGTGTGTGTGTGTGTGTGTGTGCATTTGTGGGGTTTCATTTGTGTGTGTGTGTGTGTGCATTTGTGTGTATACATATGTGAGTGAATATGTACTCATGTATAGTATTATATTCATATACACACACAGACACACACACACATACACACATGCATATCACACAACATCCGCAATGCCACAAACACACACCACAAAAGCACACCAACACCAACACATCACCACATCACACACCGCACACACACACACACACACACACTCACTCACACTCATACTCACCTCACACTCATACTCACACCCACACTCACACTCACACTCACATTCACATTCACATTCACATACACACTCACACACAAATAAATTGTGTGTGCATGTGCATGTTTGTGAGTATACATTT
>NC_051425.1:23641255-23653755 GCF_015228065.2 Penaeus monodon | reverse complement strand
TTTATATATAATATATAATAATATTTTTATATTTATATATGATATATGTATAAAATTTTTAAATTTTTTAGGATTATTTTATTTATATATGTATATAGTAAAATTTTTGTTTTAAAATGTATAAAAATGTTATATATATATTATATAAAATATTATAAAAATAAAATATAATATATAAAATAAATATATAGATATATATTATTTTAATATATATATATTATAAAAATATATATGTAAATATATAATATATAAAATTTGATAAAATATAATTTTAAAATATATATATATTAATGTATATAAAATAAAATTTTAAAATATAAAATATATAATATATTTTTAATATATAAAATTTTACATATAAAATGGGGGAAAAATATATATATATATAAAAATATATATGATAGATAATATTTTTATATATGTATTATTTATTTTAAAAAAAATAAAAATTTTTTAAAAAATTTTTTGATATTTATATATTTTATATATTATATATATTATAATTTATAATTTTATAATATATTATTTATATTACAAAGTATAAAATTTTTTAATATTATATAAAAAATATTAATATTATATTTTTATATGTATATATATTAAAATATCATATTATATATATTATTATAATTTTATATAAATATATTATTTTATTTTTTTAATATATATTATATATCCCAAAAAATTTTTAAAAAACATATAAAAATTATATTAATATGATGTATTTTTTTGTGAAAATAGGAAAAGAAAATATTGTTTATTTTAAAAAATATTAAAAAATTTAATTAAAAATTATATGTATTTATATAGTTAATTTTATAATTATAATTTTTTATATAAAAAAAAAAATTTAAAAAATATTTTTTTTAAAAAAAAAAATATATATATATATATATATATATTATAATATATAATATATTGTTTTTTTGTGTTATTATCTTAACCCAAAGGATAAACCGCCCGGAAAATTTTTTGGGGTCTTCCCCTCTCTCTTTTCTTTTCCCCTCTCTCTCCTATCTCTCTCCCCTTTTTCTCTCCCCTTCTCTCTCTCTCTTCTCTCCTCTTTTTCTTTTTCTTTTTTTTCTTCTTCTTCTTCTTCTTTTTCTTTTTTTTTGGGGGTGTGTGATTTGCACATAGATGGCTCTGCTAGTGTTTAGCCACAAAGGGTCAATTAGTAAGATTGTGACCTTATCTTTATTTTTAAAATTTCCTTGAATGGCTGGAAAATTTTTTTTTTTCTAATGCTATGAATATCAAAAGGTGTTATTTTTTTTGTAGACAAATTTTAAAACTTTAAAATTATAGAAATTGGGAACAGCAATATAAGATAAAAGTAAAATATTTTTTGAAAAAAGGAAAAAAGGGGAAGCAGGCAAGACAGGGAGTACTCGTAAATTTGGGTTATTTGGGGACTTTTTACAAGGTTAGCCCTTTTTGTGTGTAAAAACAATTAAAAAAGTAAATCACCCGTGGGCGTGGAGTACCAAAATGCCTGCCTATCAGCAAATTTGGGGTTTTTAAAGGTGTTTTTATGTTTGGGATGTATAATGGATATTAATAATATTTATATATATAATATATATAATATAATTTTATAAATATATATATATATATAAAATAAAATAAAAAATATGTATATCCCCCAAAACATCCATAATTTTTATATTACACACAAAACAATGTAAATTTCACCCTCACAAATTATGTTTTCTAAAAGAAGAAAGTAAATATATATGTAGATGTGTATATATATATTATTTATATAGTAGAGTCTAGAATCTGATCTTATTTTTTATATTTCTCACTTCTTCATGTTTCTGTATATCCTAATTTTAATGATAATCATAATTTGTCAGTAGATTCTCTAAAAACAGGTATCACATGAAATGGTACTTTATCTAGGATTACTTCTTTGTTTGATATCCTCTAATTCATTTTCGAGGTACACAAACATTAGACGCTATCATGCATACTTACAAAGGGAAATTTATACTAAAAAATCTCATTGTAATCAAGGGCATTGGGTTGGAGTGGAAATTAGTGAATTTTGATTTAAAAACTAACCATGTTGATGTAGGGTATTAGAGCTTATATGTAAATTGTGAGGAACCAGTGGTTAAAGTGAGGGAGCTGAAGGGTGAACTGGGGTTCCTAGCCCTGGCTCTGTCTGTCCATTTTAACCACTCTTGGGAACCCCATGGTGAATCTGGGACTAACACGGTCATGGCGGGTGTGGTGCTGCTGCAGGCCCGGTGGCGTCGTAAGTGCCGCTCACCCCTGCAAGGAGCAGCCATCGATCCGTGGGCACCCCGTCGAGAGGACTCCAGGGGCTCCGAGCCCGAATCCTGGGGCGACTTCAGATCTCTCACCGAAGCGCCCATCGCTAGACTAGAGTCGCTCGACGAGATGGAGTCGTTGTCTGTGAGTTCCTGACAACGCAGCCCAAACCACACAGCAATGACCACCTGCTCCTTCCTGTCTGCATTGCTGGCATTATCCTTACATACATTAGTCCCACTCCCAAAGTCACACACCATTTGTCTGCACATCTGTTTAATACCACTCCTCTTTCATAGTCATAATTCCTGCATTACTATCCTTTCCTTGACTGCAGTCCCATTCCCACTGATGTCTGACTGGAGTATCATTCCCCAATAAGTATAACTATAGTTACCTGCCCCTAAGAAAAAAAAATTGAGATAACCATTTTTTCCAAAGTATGCTAAGTAACATCAAAATAAGAGAGGAATTCAATATGCATATTTTGTAGATCTGTAGGCCATGATTTGCTGAACCAAATCCCATGCAAGAAAAATCTCATTCCTAACATGTTCATACCTGTGTTGTGTTGTCAAGAGCACCATATGGTAGTTTTCTACCCTTGTCTCCCTACTATTACCACATAAGTAATTGCTAAATGATTTTAGAACAGTCACTATCATCCATATTTTAAAGCCACCATCACCAACACTGCCATTATCTTTTGCAAGATACTATTGCAAAAACTCTGCAGTCTTTCTGCTTCAAAAGCAAAACCTCACATTGCAAACAAGTTTCACTATGCTTCATAATATATCAATGCCAAAGGTGTTTCTTCACTTAGTTTTGCCCTCAATCTCTTTACTTTGAAAATTCAAGTTAATATGCAATGATCTCACTTCTATATTGGCTGTAACTCACATTTATTACATGTTTAAAGAATGATTTCCCAAGCCTTTGACATTTACCAAGATTTGATTATTTCAATTTGAGTATTTCAATTTGTTCCACATTTTTCTTTCTCCTGTTTTTGTAGACATTCTATTCACTGAAAAACAGTGGACCTGCATGACATTTAATCTTGTATCCTGTGTTAACAATGCATGATGAAGTATAGCAAGAAAATTATACCTACATTGTGAGGAATGCATGTTAGCTCATACACATGCAAATGCACACACACACACACACACACACATACACACACACACACACACACACACACACACACACACACACACACACACACACACACACACACACACACACACACACACATATTCACACACACACACACATACTCACACACACACACACATACTCACACACACACACACACACCACACACACACACATACACACACACACACTCACACACACACACACACATACTCAGACACACATATACTCACTCACACACTCACTCACTCACACACACACACACACACACACACACACACACACACACACACACACACACACACACACACACACACACACACACACACACACACACACACACACACACACAACACATGCACAGACACTCTTGTTCTTGCTCTTAGACTTGGCCATGCATGCATACATTGGTACATACATGCTCACGGAGAAGCATGCAAGTAAATACAGGCATGCTTTCAAGCATGTACACATTCATACATGCATATATATACATGCACATGCATGGTGCACATATGCACACACATACAAGCACTTATACTAACACAGGCATCCACAGACACACATGTATACATAGCTACACACACACACACACACACACACACACACACACACACACACACACACACACACACACACACACACATGTACATGTACATATACACATATGCACAATTTCTATGCACAAAATACTGCACACACACAAATGTCCACACACTATTGTTTTGTGTTGGACAATAAAGGTACTCTATATTATAGCGTTGATAATTAAAGAGTGCACTTTATACTTTACACTATACTTTATAAAATTGTATTTGAATAAAGATGATTATAGTGAAATGATTATTAGCACCATTTATTATTATTATTATTATTATTATTATTATTATTATTATTATTGTTATTACTATTATTACCATTTTTGTTGCTGTTATTATTATTGTCATTATCATTATTTTTATTATTATTATCATTATTATTAATAGTAATGATTTTGTAATTTCCATTACTGTCACTTTTATTCCTTTGGTTATATTTTGTCCTGTCATGACGATTAATGTTTGATCACTTATAGAAATGTTAAGCTCTAAATTCCAGATATTTATATAGATAACTTTTGATGACAATAAAAAATAGCAACATCTGCTATTGTGAACTATTTTTAAAGTATAAAAGCATAAAGGCAAAATAACATTGTCAAGTACCTGTCAAAATGTGTGATATAATTGACTCTTTGCACTAGGAGTTTACATCTGTGAGATATGCACTTCTTCATAGGAAATAAAACATAAATACAGTAACTTAATTCTTTTATAGGTATACACACACATATTACAGTTTCTGCATCTCCATTTTCCTTCTTCTTTTTCTCCTTCTTCCACAAAGATGGTGATTTCAAAGTGGCACCCTTGCATGATACTCCTGTTTAGTGTCATTTCATAAACATTTCTTCATTACCAACTCTTACTTGCCTAACTATATAAGAGGAAAAAATAAGATTTGTATTCTTATAAGAAACCTTCACAATTAAAAGTCACTTCTGTTCACATGCTTTAAACCAAGACAAAATCATGTGATTTTTTTGTTACTGGAGTCTAATAAATGACCTTAGATTACTGTGGTTACTGTTTCACTGAACATGTAGAATGGCACTATTTGGTTCATGTCCATTCCACTGAACATCTTTTTTCCATTACCATTTCTTGTAACAGGACTATCATCTTCAGCATACAGTATCTCATTTCTTTTTCTTGAAATTCTGTATTAGATTCGTAGCTATTAAATTGCCGTTTCCTTTTCCTTTTCACATCACCATCTAGAGGCACAGTCCATCAGGTAAAAGTATATATTTTTTCACAGATAAACATTTATGCTTATACTCTGAGATCATCAAGCAAGAAGAATTTTAAGTCAAGAATTAAAAGCACCTTCTAGGAAATTAGTATATTATTCTGTAAGACCAACCACAACCACAAGCCCTCACATTAATGCAACAGTTAGATAGCATAACAGTAAAGTAATTGACTACTTTGCTGCAGTTGGAAGATACTTTAATCTTCTTGTCCATGAATTTTTTGCAATATACACTCACCATCATATCACTAACCAGTACCTCTTCACCAAACTAAAATCCCAGTCCGTCCCTTTGCCCATCATCCACGTTGATTCCGATGCGCCAAAAATCTGCTTACACCAGTTTGCACAGAACAGAAATAGATACGCTCAGATGAGCAGTTTGTGCATTTCCTGTTGCTCATGCATCCTGTGTTAGCTATACTGCACATTGCTTAAATAAAGCAGACAGTAGTTTGTATTGAGCTGTGTTGTGGCACTGTTTTGTCATTGTCTTCTTTATTGTGTGTATGAATGTTGATATGTGCTGACATGGAGGTAATAGTTACATTTAGGATGAGTACAGATTTTTCTGATAATGTGTAAATTTGTCCTATATTTATATATGTATACCTCTAAATGTATATGTTATATATATATATATATATATATATATATATATATATATATATATACATATATACTTATAGTATATATATACATTTATATATATAACTATATATACATTTATATATACAATATATCATATAGACACATATATATATATATATATATATATTCATATATATATATATATAATATATCTATAAATATATATATATTATATATATATAATTAATAATATTCTATATCTATCATATTCATATATATTATATTATATTATCTATATATATATATATATATATATCTATATATGTTTATGTATTTTATATATATAAATACATATTGATATTAGTATATATTATGTATATATTTTATATGTATATATAATATATATATTGATATATATATATTTATCTATATATATATATATATATTTATACTATTATATAATATATAGTATTTTTTAATTATTTTTTTTAAATATATTATATATTAATTTTTATTATAATTTTTTTTTTTTCTATCTTTTTATTCCATTTTTTTATAATTTTATTCTTTAATTTTTTATTTTTTCTTTTTTAAATCTTTTCCTTCTCCCTTTTAAACTCTTCTTTTTCTTTTTTCCTTTTTTTTTTGTTTTGTTTGTGTGTGTGGTGTTGTGTGTGTGTTTGTTTTGTTTTTGGGTTGTAGCTAATTCCCCAAATTTATATCTATTTTTAAATATATCTAAAATTCTTACATCTATCTTATAATACATATTTTACCCCCATACATACTAAATATAAATATAATATATATTATTAAAATATATACTTCCTAATCAACATTAATTATTTAATATTTTAATAATATATATACATTATTCATTATATCATATTATCATTATTTTCCCTATTATTACTTAAATTCCCTTTTTCTATTATATATATTTTATATAATTTTTTTTTTTATTTTAATAATTTTTTTATTTCCTTTTTCTTTTTTTTTATTTTATATTTATTATTTATATATCTTATTATATATATTTTTTATTTTTATATCTATATATTCTTTTTTTTTTTGTGTTGTCCTTAACTTGCTCTTTCTTCAGTTTTTTTTTTTTTTTAAAAAAATTTTTTGTAAACCCTTTAAAACCCTGCTTTATTAAAAGTCTGTTATTTTTTTTAAGTGTTTTTTCCTCTAGTCCCCTGAATTTCACATTACGTTCTGTGCTTTTGTTTGTCTTGTGTTTTTCCCTACTTCCAGATATAGATTTTGTGTGTAACTTTTTAAGACTACCTAATTTTAGGAAAAAACAGGAGTTTTGACAATGTTTTTTTTTTCTGTGTGGTGCTGCTTCTTTTTTTTTTTCCGAAGTGCTGCAGATTTTTTCCAACTTTTGTTTAGGTGTTTTGATGTTGTATGTGCTTAGATGCTTTATATGGTGTGGTCTTATGTAATTATTTTTCTATTTGCCTTTTCTCAGAAATTCGGGTTTTTTAAAACCGGGGGTAATATTGTAAAACCTACTTAGATATTTTTATGTGATTACATTTATTCTTATCTAGTTGAATTAAATGGTTTACAAGTTTTCTTGAATTTTTAGCCCCTGGTGTGGAGAAGTTTTCAACATAAAAAAAACAGTTACTAAATTTTGGGATTAAAAAACTTAATGTGAAAAGTATTTCTGGGAATCCATTTCATGACTTCGAAAGGACACTTTGTCTTATGTCCAGCAATCACCCCTTTTCTTTGAAGGATTCTAAGAGATATTTTAAATAAAATAGAAAGACATGCAGAAGTTAAACTCCCTTACTGAATATCAACATAGTTGTGATTATATAATACATTTTCTCTGCTAAATCTTCATTAGTGTGTGTGTGTGTGTGTGTGTGTGTGTGTGTGTGTGTGTGTGTGTGTGTTGTATGTGTTGGGGTGTTGTGGTGTTGTGTTTTGTGTGTGGGGTGTGTTGTGTTTTTATATATTTATATATATATATAATTTTATATTATATATTTTATTATATATATTTTTAATATTTTATTATATTTATTTTATATTTTTTATTATATATAATATTGTATATGTAAAATATTAATTATTTATATAATAATATAATATATAATCTTTAAAATTAAAATTTTTAATTTTATTATATATAAAATATATATTTAAATTAAAAATATAAAAATTATATATATATATAATATATATTATATTTAATATTTATATAAAATACATATACAATTTTTATAATTTTTTTTTTTTTATTCTATAATTAATATAATATATATATTTATCTATATTTTATATATTTTTTATATAATATATATATATTATATATTATATTATATAATAATAATAATTTTTTATTATTTTTTATATATTATATATAATATTTTTTTTTTTTTATATATATAAAAAATATAATAATATATATTTTTCAAAATATTTTTAATTAATTTTATTTATATAATTTAAAATCAATCATTTAATTTATTTTTTTTTATTAAATATTATATATTTTGTTGTATTGTATTAATGTTGTAAATTATAATATTTTTTTTTTTATATATATATTTTAAAAATTTTAATTTTTATTTAAATTTTTTTTATATATTCTATTATATTTTTATTATTTTTTAATTTTGTATTATGTATATTTTTCTTTTTGTTTTATTTTTTTTTATTATATATCATATTTTTTTTTTTTTTTTCTTTTTTTTTTTTTTTTTTTTTTTTTTTTTTTCTTTTTTTTTTTTTTATTTTTTTTTTTTTCTTTTATTTTTTTTTTTTTTTTTTTTTTTTTTTTTTTTTTTTTTTTTTTTTTTTTTTTTTTTTTTTTTTTTTATATTTTTTTTTTTTTTTATTTTTTTTTTTTTTTCTAATTTTTTTTTTTTTTTTTTTTTTTTATTTTTTTTTTTTTTTTTTCTATTTTTTTTTATTTATTTTTTTTTTTTAAATTTTTTTATTTCTTATTTTTTTTATTGTTTTTTATTTTTTATTTTTTTTTTTTTTAAAAATTTTTTTATTTATTTTTTTTTTTTTCTTTTTTCTTTTTTTGTTTTTTTTTTTTTTTTTTTTTTGTTTTTGTTTTAAAATTTTTTTTAAATTTTTTTTTTTTTTTTTTTCTTTTTTTTTTTTTGTTTGTTTTTTGTTGTTTTGTTTTTTTTTTCATTTCTTTTTTATATTTTCTTTTATTGTTTGTTTATTTTTTTTTTTTTTTTCTTTTTAAAAACTTTGTATTTTACTTTTTTTTTTTTTTTTTTTGGGGGGTTTCCCCCCAAAAAAAAAAAAAAAAACAAAAACCCCCCCCTGATTTTTTTTTTTTTTTTTTTTTTTTTATTATTTTATTTATATTATTTTTATATATAATTTTTTAAAGTTGTAAATTTTTATTTTTTTTATATGTATTTTTTATATTAAAAATATATACTATATAATTTATGTATAATATATACATATAATTATTAATTTAAAATTATATATTTAACATAATATATTATTTAATAATTCTATAAAAATTTTTTTAATTTATTATATTTCTATAAATTATATATATAGTCTTTATATATATATATATATATATATATTATATATTATTATATTATATATATAAATATATATATTTTTTATATATTCTCTGGTTTGTTTTTTTTTTTTTTCATAAACTAATAAATTTTTTTTTTCCTAAATTATGTAAAATATTTAATTTTTATATATAAATACCAAAAAAATGTATATATGTCTTTTTATATTTATCTTTATTATATATCATATAATTTTTATATTTTTCTTATATTTTTCATTTTCCTATACTTTTATTAATTTTATTTTAAATTTTTTTATATATCTTTTTTTTATACTCCTTTTAATATTATACATATACATGTAATAATCTTTTTTCTTTTATTTCCTGTATTTTTTTCATATTCATATATATCTTTTACATATATATATATATATATATTATATTATTATATTAATATATTATTATATTATCTCAAACCCACACCCAAAAAAAAAAAAAAAAAAAAAAAAAAACAAACAAAAAAACAAAAAACCAACCAAAAACCACAAAAAAAATCATATCTTATATAAAAAATATATATATTATATATATATATATTTATTTATTCATATTATAATTTTTAATATATGAATTATATATCTTATAAAAAATTCTAATTATATATAAAATTTATATAATTATATATATTTTTTATATTTATATAATATATATAAATATTAATTTTAATTTTTTATATATATCTATATATACATATATAATTAATTATATTATTTTATAAAAATATATTCTATATATATACATATAAATAATACATATATACATATAATACATATATTTTATAATATATATATATATAATATAATACATTATATACTCTATATATATTTATTTTTTATCTATATTTTTGTATAAAAATTTTTTATATATCTATTTTAAAAATATATTTAAATTTCTATTATATATTATCTATATTAATATTTAAAAATATTCTTTTTATTTATATATTCTTTTTTTATTATATAATATATATCTCTTTTTATTTTTATATTTCATTAAATTTATATTTATTTTCTTTAAACCTTTATTTTATATTTATTTATTTATCTTTTATTTTTATTTATATCTTTTTGTATATTAGCTTTCTTTCTCTTTCTAAACTTTTCTTTATATATTCTAATTTTTTTCCCCCTTTTTATAATTTTTTTATATACTTTTTATTTTATTTTCTTATTTTTATTTCTCATTTAATTTTATAAAAATATATAAATTTTATATCTATTTAATATATAATATATATATCTATTTTTAATATTTTTATATGAATATATAATAATATATATTATTTATTTTTATTATATATATTAATTTTTTTATTTTTTTTAACTTTTTATTTTAATTCACTATAATTTCTCTTATTTTATTATTTATTTTTATATTATATAATTATTTTTTATTTTTATTTTTTATTTATTTTATTTATTTTTTTTTTTATTTTTTTTTTTTATATTTTTTCTTTTTTTTTAAAAATTTTAAAATTTTATCTTTTTTCTATTTTTATTTATTTTTTTTTTTTTATTTACTATTAAATTTTTTTATCCTTTTTTTCTTTTTCTCTATCTTCCTTTTTCTTTCTTCTATTATTTTTTTTTCTTTTTTTTTCTTTTTTTTTTTCTTCTTTCTTATTCCCCCTTATTCCTTTTTTTTTCCTTCTTTTCTTTCCCCATTTTTCTCCCTTCTTGTTTCTTTAAAAATTTTTTAAATTTCTATTTCCCCCTTATCTCCTTTATTTTTTTTTTCTTTCCCACCTTTATCCTTTATTCTTCTTTTCTTTTTTTTTTATTTCTAAAACCTCTTCCCTTTCTTCTTTTCCCCCCCTTTTTCTTTTTCTCTCTATTTTTTCTTTTTTTCTTTTCCTTCTTTATTTTTTTTCTCTTTTTTTCTTTTCCTTTCTTCCCCCTTTCTTTTTCCTCTTTGTTTTTCCCCTTTTTTTTTTTTTTTTTTCTCTTTCCTCTTCTCTTTTTTCTGTCTCCCCTTTTTCTCTTTTCTATTTCTCCCTTTTTTTTTTTCCTTTTTTTTCTACCTCTTTCTCTTATCCTTTTAATTTATTATTTTTAAATTTTCTTTTTATTTTTTTTTTATTTTTATTTTTTTTTTTTTCTTTTTTCTTCCCCCTACCTTTTTTTTTCTTCCCTCATCCACATTTTATCTTTATTATTTATTCTTCCTTTTCTCTATTCTTTTTTATTTTTTCCTATTTGTTTTTTTTTTTTTTTTTTTTTTCTTTTTTTTTTTCTTTTATTTTTTTTCCCTTTTCTTTGTATTTTTTTTTTTTTTTTTTTTTTCTTCCCCCCCTTTTTGGTTTTTCCCCCTTTTTTCCCTTTTTTCTCCCTTTTTTTTTTCCTTTTTCTAAAAGTTTTTTCCCTTAAATTTAGGTTTTTTTTCCCAAAATTTTCCCAAACCCTTTTCCTTTTTTTTTTTTTTTTTTTCTACTGCTTGCTTTTTTTTTTTTTTCTTTTTTTTTTTTCTCTTTCCCCTCCCCTTTTTTTTTTCTTTTTTTTTTTTTTTTTTTTTTTTGGTTTTTTTTTTTTTCCCTGTTTTTAATTTTTACAAACCTTTTTTTTTTTTTCCTCCCCTATTGGGTTTTTAAAATTTTTTATTTTTTTTTTTTATTATTTAAAAATTTTTTTTTTATATGTTTTAAGATTTTATGATTATAAATTTTTTAAATTTAAAAAAAAAAAAAAAAAAAAAAAAAAAAAAAAAAAAAAAAAAAAAAAAAAAAAAAAAAAAAAAAAAAAAAAAAAAAAAAAAAAAAAAAAAAAAAAAAAAAAAAAAAAAAAAAAAAAAAAAAAAAAAAAAAAAAAAAAAAAAAAAAAAAAAAAAAAAAAAAAAAAAAATTTTTTTTTTTTTTTTTTTTTTTTTTTTTTTTTTTTTTTTTTTTTTTTTTTTTTTTTTTTTTTTTTTTTTTTTTTTTTTTTTTTTTTTTTTTTTTTTTTTTTTTTTTTTTTTTTTTTTTTTTTTTTTTTTTTTTTTTTTTTTTTTTTTTTTTTTTTTTTTTTTTTTTTTTTTTTTTTTTTTTTTTTTTTTTTTTTTT
>NC_051425.1:23631255-23636255 GCF_015228065.2 Penaeus monodon | reverse complement strand
TAAAGTACTGTTTCTTAACTAGATATACAGTTTAATAATTAAAAAGGAATACACTTTTTTATTGCTGCATAATTTTTATTGTTAATGCAATATCTCTATATATCCTTTTATATAGCAAATAGAGAAATGCAACATAAAAGTGTGATGGGATTTTTGTGTACAAAATAGTACTTTGTATTCAACTGAATCAGTAGAGACACCATACTACTAACTTTACTTTGGAACAATAATATAGAGATGTTTCCTGAATATTTTTCTAGGAATACCAGTGTCTCCACAAGCCAACTGAAATAGCTTCACTTCATGTTAAAATGTGAATTAATTTTCCTCCAGTTCCATAGTACAGACCAGATATGCTTTTGGTTAGAGGACTGATGTTGTTTAGTAAGAGAGAGAGAGAGAGAGAGAGAGAGAGAGAGAGAGAGAGAGAGAGAGAGAGAGAGAGAGAGAGAGAGAGAGAGAGAGGAAAGACAGCACTTGAAAGGTATAAGGACATAGCCTATTGGCAAGGATGGATATACCAGTAATATGGAAAAAATACTGATCTTAGTATATGTGAATAATGTGGATGGGGAGAATTATAGATGTATCAGAGGCAAATGATATTTTGAATATCAACACAGGAATGAGTGATAAGCTAACTTTAATGTTTATAAAAGTGTGATATTCACAGTGCTTATTTAGTATGAAAATCAGTTATGGTCCTTAATGGTTGTAGTTCATAATGGTTAATACTAGTTTGTTCGAGGAGCAAGGAGTCACCTATATTTGGCATATTTTTGAGCCACACCAAAAAATAATAATTATATACATATATAATAGGCTTTTTCTTTTAACAGTTTATAACCATGTAAAAAAGCAAGATTATAATTTATTGACATTGTACAGTTGCTTTGATGTCTTAAAAAATGTCCTCAGCATTACCTGGTTCTAAATTGGTTCGTGAGGAAAATTATTTCTTGATTTTCTTTCTTGAATTAAGAGTCAATATTCAGAGGACCTGGAATTATGATATGTTTGGATAGTTGTGTTACAAATACTTGAATTAATGTACATATGGATAAATGTTTTGAAAATCTGTTTATTAAACAAAGTTAGTAATGGCATTTGCAATGTACTTTGAAAATGGAAAAAATGGTTGCCTTGCTATTCCATATTTTGTAATAGGCTAGTGCATAGTCTATTTTGCCTGAAAAGATGGACTAATGTAGATACAATTTTTAGGTAAAAAAAAAAAAAAAAAAAAAAAAAAAAAAAAAAAAAAAAAAAAAAATATATATATATATATATATATATATATATATATTATATTTATTTATTTATATATATATTAAAATGTTTAATACCATTATTTGCTAATTTTTAAAAATATTGTGGGTAAACAATATTTTTCAAATAGAATAATATACATATCTACAGAACCAGTTATTGCAAAATGCCTTGTGTATTACATTATTCCTATTGTTCCAGGAGCGATCCCGAGAGGCCAGCCCTGGAACCAGCAAAGTCCAGCTCCCAGACACCCCAAAGACTGAATCGGATGTTTAGAGGTATCGCAATCGCACCCGAAAGACCATAGACCGGAAGTATGGATAGATCTGACCTTTAGCCTCGTCAATTTTCTCTCTCTCTCTCTCTCTCTCTCTCTCTCTCTCTCTCTCTCTCTCTCTCTCTCTCTCTCTCTCTCTCTCTCTCTCTCTCTCTCTCTCTCTCTCTCTCTCTCTCTCTCTCTCTTTCTCAGACTCTTCACACAAGGAATCAACAGCAGAGCTGTTTTCTCCTTTTTTCTCTTTGTCTTTTTTTTTCTTCTCTTTACCTCCACTGGTCATTCTGTCTGGAATTTGGAGTGCAGAGTATGTGGAGAAAATAAGCCAATGGAATAGATAAAACAAAGAGAGAAAATCAAACAAAATGGACCTGCAAATGAGAAAAAAAAGAAAAAAATTAATGTTGCAAATATACCTTCTGTTAAGCAGAGCCAAAAACTTTTCTTCATAAAGCATGAGTTTTGAGGAAAGTTCAGTGAAGTCCATGATCTCCGCTATTACAAATATGTGAAAGATATGATATATTGCAAACTAGTAGAAAATGTTTGAGAATGTAGTGAGTGATAAATATCTTAGAGAAAAGAGTGAGACATTGATAATGAAAATATAAATATTTTTAATTGGGGGGATGGTGTTACTGGCCAGAATGACATGAAGTTATAGGTGACCCAACTTATTTCTGATATTATTCTAAATAATATTATTAAGTCTATAGCCCTACAGTGCAGTTAAAGGCGTTCCTAAACCAACAAAATGCCAGTAATTTACATTTACGTATGGGAAACCACCATTTTAGAAAGAATGAAAAATATAGTTTCAGAGTTAGACGGTGTGCAAATCCAAAGTAAAAAAAAAAATTGGTGCACCCAACAGTGGCCGTATATCATATGTTTCCGACGCGGTAATACTGCAACGTCCAGGGAATGATGGTAATTAATTTCTAAGATTAAGGTTTTCTGTGATGCCTCTTATTTGAAGAGTAGAGAGCATATAGCCTCGAGATAAAGTTACTTGTTAAGACAGTGACATTAAGGTTTAGTCAGTGTTTGAGATATAATTGACATCCAGACAAGTTTAGAGAAATGGCTGTATAAACTAGCAGCTTTGTTAGAAATGAGGAGAAAAAGTAAATACTGATAAGATCCAAACGTCTGACTAAATCTTAAGGTCATATTATACAAGAGCTCAGGAGTTTCCTTAATTTCTTGCATATGTCTCTCATTACTCAGTGAATAATATGTTTATTATACAGTAAGCTTCTGTAACTCTTTTTCTTGTAATATTTAGGTATTTGTAATTTGTAGATATGAAGATTAATTTGAAATTAATAGGATCTCAGTAATACTTAGGCATCCCTTTGGATGTTGAGTCACTTCGTAACAGAAGAGGTAGCATGAGAGGAGGAGGTTTTTACCCCTTGTGTCATCACAGTCTGATAGGGTTTATTATGAAGAAAAGCTATTGTCTGAAACACCATGTTGGAGGAAGATAATGATGAGTCACTTCACAAAGACTCTGGAGCTAATGGACTCATATGTAACATTAGCTTAAACAAAAAAAGAAAATTTTGGAATGCAGTGTGCAACAAAATCCATGTAGTGCAAGGTTTAACGGTGACTCCACAAATCTGACATTCATAGGAGGCGAGGATTGAAGTGGTTGTGAATAGATTAGTTTCAAGATGATGCCAGTCCTCGATTGTGATAGTTTGTGATCCTCATCGATAAAGTGTTGGGATGATGCTGTAGATACTCATTTGTTAGATTCTGGGAGAACACTATCTTATGATGACCTATATAGTGCAACTTATTTTGAGAGCTTGCATCTGCCCAGCAAGGCCCTGTTTGTGTTACATTTTGGTTACTGTGTGAAAATTGTCCATTCATATTTTGGCCAGGATGTCACATGAAACTTGTGTTTCATGTGATGACTAGAAAATAAATAATATCTGCTACCAATATACTCAGAAGTTCTTGTAGCACTTTGTTCCAATTCCCACTGGAAGATTAGTCTGATCCAGCTATTTGAGCAGATGATTATGGTTAGATAAGAAAAGAAAGACATTTTATTATGATTGGTGAAGGGATGTCAGATCCAGAGACCAGTCAAAATGAAGTCTTAAAAGATTATTAAAATATATGTGTGTTGATCTGGACATTGTACCTTAACAAAAGATATTTCAAGATAGCTTTTTATAAAGTTCAAAGTTACCGATCAATAGCACATTTTTACTAAGAAAACACAGCGTGAAGTTCCCAGTGAAAAGGTGGAGCAGACGCCCTTGAGCCCAGTGTCGGGATTGTACCTGTGCCTTCAGTCTCCCCGCGTTCTGTAGGGCCTTTGCTTCTCCTCCTCCTATTCCTTCTCCTCCTTTTCCATCTCCTTCTCCTCCTATTCCATCTCCTGCTCCTCCTTTTATCCCTTTTTATTTTTTTTTTTTTTTTTTTCTCTCAAAATCCCTTCGCCCCATCTTTCTTTTTTTCCTTTTTTTCTCTCTTTTTCTTTTTGTTTTATTGTTTATTTCCCTTTTCCTATTTTCTCTCAGCCTCCTTCATTCCCATCATATGTTATTCATGTCTCCCTGCCTTTCATTTCCTTTCCTTAGATTTTCTTCAATAAAATTGCAATCATGAAAAGCATACTCCTTTTCTCTTCTCCATACATTTTGGGCCTCTGTATTTTCCCATTTCCTTCTTTCTTTCTTTTAGGTTCTTTCATTCCTTCTTGTTCCTGGTTAATCCTTTCTTTCCTTCTAGTTTTATCTTTTTCTTTTTTCTTTTGTGTTCTCATTTTGCTGGTTCGTTCTTTCTTTATGGTCCCTTCCTATTTTTATTGGACCTTTTTTTTTCTCTTTTTTATATTCCTGGTTTGTTCCTTTTCCTGATACCAGGCTATTTCTTCTAGTTCCTGATCCCTTTGTTCCTATTCCTGATTATTTTATAGATTTTTCTATTCTTCTTTTATTTGTTCTTCCTTTTCCTGGCATTTTCATTCTTTTGGGTTTAGCTTTTCCTTTTTCTCATATCATGTTTTCTTAATTTGTTTTCCTGGTCCCCTCTTCCTTACTTTTATTTTTCTGGTTCTTTGCAGTTCCTTTTTTCTTTTTTCATGGTTCCGTCTTTTACTGTCAATTACTTTTTTTTCCTCTTTTCCTTCTTTCCTACTAATTCTCCGGGTTCCTTCTTTTCTCTGGTGCTTGCCTCCTCTCTTTTTTTTCTGTATAAACCGTTTATCTGCTGACTTCCTCTCCATTTTGTCTTGATTTTGTTTCTTCACCTCATTGTCTTCCCTTTATTATTGTTATATTTTTTCCTCTGTTATCCACTAACACATTTCACACCTTATTATTTAATTTATTTTTATTATTAGCCTAGGTTTTACTTGATGTTTGTTTTCTCATCAGATTTTTAACTGATTCTATATTTGCTAGACTAGCTGCTGCATAACACTTTA
>NC_051425.1:23568755-23621255 GCF_015228065.2 Penaeus monodon | reverse complement strand
CGCAAGTCAGAGTATGTTTTATCTTACTGTCACCTGAAAAAGAGAGAGAGAAGGAACTGTACCGTTTCTCTCGCCTCAGAATAAAAAGACAGAGACAGGTTTGCTACGTTGTCAGACATGAGGAAACATGCTGTGATTTGAGCTAAGGAGGGAAAATTGCAGCCATTGTGCAACTACTTTTGACACACTGGAACGAGATTGCTATGCTATGCTTGAATTTTGTAGAGGCCTATTCTGAGCCTTTTGTAAGATTTTTTTCCCCTCCCTAAACTACTCTCATTACTTTGAACTCCGTAGTCCCACTCACCATCTCAAGATAATAAATAGTACACTGCCTATTTTAGGTAGAGGGATCTGTTTCCTTCCACAAGAAAAAAAGAAAGAAAACAAGAAGAAAAAAAAAACATTCGTTATGTAGCTGACTTAAAAGCGAAGCCTCTTTCACTTCTGTTTTGACTGGAGTACAAATGCATTTGTACTTCATGCTGGGCACGTGTATATGTATGTATATGTATGTATATATATATATATATATATATATATATATATATATATATATATATATATATATATATAATGTCCTTTAAGTGATAATGGACTATTAACTATTCCCCAGTTAGAACGAAGAGGTGTATCATCTCTCCTTCCTGCCTTAGATACCCAGGCTATCAAGTGTTGATTTGGCACGCTGATATCTACATACAGTTGTTATTTGTAATCATTACTTATTTCAGAAAGTACAGTTGTTATTTTCATGTTCCTTTCATTTATGAAATGATTATTGAATGTTATTTTGGTGGAAGAGCGACTTCACATTAAATATTGAAGATATAATAATGTGTTTCATTGGAGTCCCTTCAAATGTTTAGTTTCTGTGAAAACGAGAGCAGAAGCTTCGTATATTTATGCACAAAGTATCTCGAGTTCACTTTCTCAAATATACATGTGCACGTACATATTATATGTGTATGTGTACGTGTACATGTATATGTATGCATGCCTATGTATGTATATATGTATATATATAAATATATGAATGTATTATGTGTACTGATCCATGCATATATGTATATATATATATATATATATATATATATATATATATATATATATATATATAAACACACACATACATGTGTATATATAAATGCGGGATTATATATTATACAGCTATATACACTGTGTGTGTGTGTGTGTGTGTGCGTGTGCGTGTGCGTGTGCGTGTGCGTGTGCGTGTGCGTGTGCGTGTGTTTGTGTGTTTGTGTGTGTGTGTGTGTGTGTGTGTGTGTGTGTGTGTGTGTGTGTGTGTGTGTGTGTGTCCGCGTGTACGTTATATTAGTTGTGTCGTGCATGCGTTAGTGCCTATACATATACATACACACACGTATATATGTCTGTGTGTATATATAATATATATGTTATATACATATATATATACACTTCATTTTTAAAGATTTTTCGTATAACGCACATTTTTCACCGAAAAAGAGTATATCCAATAACCTCAAAATAGTCATCAAACAGGATAAAACATGCTGAAGCCTAAGATAATGGCACTACTTCATGTCAAGTTGAAGCAATGGTCAAAAGACCGAAACCTCTTTGTTTCTGACAAATTTGAGGTCGGGAAATATCAACTATAATCATGAAAGGCTTCTAAAAACAAGGTAAATAACACTGACCCAGATGTCATTTGACAAGTTACTCTACGAGCCCGATTTCCTTGTGATTATTAAATTTATATTTCTTCATTTTAATGTTTGTTCATATAAATGATTGTGGTTCAGAAACTTCAATAATAATCACCATAAGATATAAAACAATATGACATTTATCAAAATATTTCGTTACATCTAACTTGGGGAATGATAAGCATCTGGCGTACGACACGGTTCATGTGGCTTTTCAAAATAATGATGTTTATCAAAATCGTAATACGTTCTTCTGATTTCTTTTTTTCTTCTTCCTATCATATATTCGAAGAGGTGAAGTAAAGTGTAAGATTCAATGCAACATTTATTACATTATCCCAAAGAATAACAAACCCTGCCGCGTTGATGTACTGGCAGAAAGAATCCACAATACACAAAATAGATTACTGAAAGATAACAGTTTTGAGATTTTGAATTTTATCTTCAGGTATCATTTTGGATTTTGTACCTGCAGATGAACTCCAGGATAATTTCGAAACTGTGGTCTCATCTTTCGATAAACCTATCTTTTTTTTCAAACAGCATGCTAACACTGGTATATTTATATTCTAAAGCAGTCTGTATCTTCAAAAATACCAAACCATTGTTTTTCTTAATAAATGCAGCAGTTCAAAATTACCTACTAATATTTGAAATTCAAACTTGTGGACTTTGATCTTTGCTAGATAAACCTGATTTTGTTACTAGGAAACTCAACAGATACTGGCCTTAAGAAACCAATTTTCAGTACAGTATGAAATCTACATGCATGTAGGTTCATATAAGGCCTATGACCTCATATGTTTCTGTGCAAAACTTAGTCTTGATGTAAGTTTACAAATAATTATTATGATATAGCAGTACAGTGCAAAATTAATCCCAGAAAAGTCATCCATCTGATAAAGTCAGGTTAGGTCATGCGCGGTTCAGTCACTGGCAATAGAAGGTGGAGTATGAGTGACCTCGTTCCGCCTTTCCTCCTCTCCAGACGTTGGAGCTGGCACCGCAAGCTCCAGGAGAAACACCAGCACCGAAAAGATCATACCTGCGAGGGAATTTCAGTAAACAAAATCAAGAGTATCAATCCAAAGCTGAGATTTGTGTCTGAAGCAATTATCCAAATTTGATACATTGCGATCGCTCACACGCAACACGCATACACACACAAATATATATATATCCTCTTGTAAGCCTGGACTTCCATAGATAAATCCTCACCCCCGAAGTACACACACAACACGCCGTAGAAGTCCTCCAACTCGAAGGGTCTGAGGCCTTTCGAGGGCGACACCAGACTCGGCTGAAGACATTTGGTGTAATTTGACAAGCCATGAAGATACATGTGGTTTAAGATTCCAGATTCCTTCAGCCTGTAAATTCTGCAATATAATACATGGATGCATATGTTACAGTGGAATAATCTCTCTCTGACAATTAAAGAAATAAAATAAGAATTAGAATGAATATTTCCATAATACATGATGCATATGTACTTAATCTTATTTTGTAAATGGTTTGGTTTGGGTCCAAAATTCCACCTATTAATCATGTGCAGTTTTGCCACTTGCCTGAAAACAGGGACCACTTGAACTTACACGCACGTACGCTGCAATAATCATTCTTAGTATGAGGCCAAGGATTAAAACCATCCTATCTAGGATCCAAATGTTCTGATCCTAGCGTTTTTATTTGCTTGTCTTAGGCCAGTCCTTGTGAGACAACTCCCTGTATATTTCTCGAACATTATACAATCTCCATGCTGACCTAGTTCTCCAATGATTCCTTTTTTATCCATACGGTATTACGCTCAATAAGAAACACCATTGGAGATAATGTGCGCGGGCTACGTTGCATTGAAAACAGAGACCAGAAAGACTTTGGAAGGAAAAGGCTGGAGGAGTGTCGAAGCAGCTTGGAGCACAGGAGTTTAAAGAACAGCAGACTGAACATCGAATATTTAAAAATGGCCGAGAGTTGTAGAGGATGAAGTTGTACTGATACAGGGAGTCATTCTGGGTACAACAGTTAAAGCAAATGGTGAACCGATACCGAAATGGGTAGAGCTAGAGAAAGATAAGAAGAATCATAAGACAAAAAAAGTTCAGCAAATGGGAAACTGTACAAGACAGTGGTGGGATCGGCAATGCTGCAGAGCAAGTAAGCGGCTCCAATTTTAATTAGAGAGAAGCAGCGGACGGGGGCAGTAAAGATGAGGATGTGAAGGGTCTTACCACGAGGAAGGCGACAAAAAGTGATAAAGTCTAGACCAAGAGTCGAGTGGAAAGGAAGTGATGGCAATGGTAGCAGAAAAAAAAACAGAGAAGATGAAGTTAATTGGATCACAGGAAGAGGACGCAGAGGCTAAAGAAGGTGGAAAGAAATTATCTGCAATGGCCAAGTCTAAATCTGGTCAACTGGAATTCCGACGTAATGCGTTCTTAGAATAGGACTATAGCCTGCTCTACAGATGACTTCAGGGAGATCACCTAGAACAAGGACCCGATTTTTCTTTATAAGTCTCCTTTAATGAAATCAGTGTTTCATTATCAACTTATCAATAAAATTTACCAAATGAACAGAGAAACTAAGAAGTTGACACGTACATTGAGCATGCAGATCAAGTCAAAAGATCTGAGAGACATGATAATGGTGTAATAATACTACAAAGTGAAATAGGATTGTAATGAAGGGCTTTGGACAATGCTGAAAAAAATGAAGAGAATAGAAATGAAGTGAGGAAAACTGAACAAAATCATCTTGATTTACATTTTTATCTTGCGAACGATGAAGTTCGGAAAGGAGCTTAACATTTTCAACATACGTGAAACAAGAGTTCGCAGCAAAATGGTTAGAAATAAAACATGGCGATAAAAGATATAACAAAATTTAATTTTTCTAAGAAAATCGTGGAACCTTTCAGAGAACACTGCATGTGCCAGAAACACATCAATTTATAAGGTTATATGATAACTCAATACTGCATTGTCGATACGGTAAGAATACAGACATACAGACAAAAAAATATTGACATATAGATAAACAGATACGAGTATGCATTGCGTATGTGTGTAAAATAAAAAAAGTTTGTTTAATATAACAAAGCACATATTTATCCTATAACGCATGACACCAAACTGCTTGGCGTTACCAATGCCAGCCTCAGTACGTACAGAGGATTCAATTTCTTAACCAGCGGCGATCCTTTAGGAAACGCAAGGCAGAGACTCGTGGTGAAGACAGGTCACCTTGCCAAGGTAATAAAAGGCATTTCCTTGCTAACAGATACGGAATGAATGGACTGGGAATAAAAAGTTTTGTTAAAACTGACATTTTGATTGGCGTGACCAATCTGCTTGGTCTGTTTTACGGGCCGGTCAGTGTAGAGTTATTACTTACAGCGAGTATCTTATAAAAAAGAGAATTCTTGTAAGAAATGGGGTCTGACACTGAGGTATAATAAAGTCATTTCCTTACTGAACTGGGTAGCAGTAATGACTAGGTTGCTGAAGTGTGAGTTGTAAGGATAGGGTTGGGTGAGAATCTGCTGTTAAGGGATAGGGCGGTCAGGTAGGAATTATGACTAGCGAGTAGCTATGTTATAAAGAGAAATAAATTTGATAATAAATGGGTGCTGAAAATGAAGGTATAATAAACAGTATTCTAAATGAGGATAGTGTAGCATAAATCATGATCTAGAAGTGGGAAATGGATAAGAGGTGTGAGGGAAATATGGCAGTAAAGTGGGGAAGGGGAGGAGTGAATCTGGGACATGTTAAATGTGTGTGAAGTGTGGTGTGATAGTGAGTGTGATGTGTGGGATGAGTAGGGTGGTGTGTGATAGTGGTGGTGTGTGGTGATGGGTGGTTGAGCCGATGGTGTGAGTTGAAAATGCTGTGTGTGTGTGTGTGTGTGTGTGTGTGTGTGTGGTGTGTGTGTGTGTGTGTGTGTGTGTTGTGTGTGTGTGTGTTGTGTGCGTGTGTGTGTGTGTGCATACGTGGTGTGTGTGTTGTGTGGTGTGCATACGTGTGTGTGTGTGTGTGTGTGTGTGTGTGTGTGTGTGCATACGTGTGTGTGTTGTGTGTGTGATACGTGTGTGTGTGTGTGCATACGTGTGTGTGTGTGTGTGTGTGTGTGTGCATACGTGTGTCGTGTGTGTGCTAGTGTGTGTGTGTGTGTGTGGTGCTGTGTGTGTGGTGTGCTACGTGTGTGTGTGTGTGTGTGTGTGTGTGTGTGTGTGTGTGTGTGTGTGTGTGTGTGTGTGTGTGTGTGTGTGTGTGTGTGTGTGTGTGTGTGTGTGTGTGTCAATGTGTGTGTGTGTCAATGTGTGTGTGTATGAGTGCGTGCGTGCGTGCATGTGCGTGCGTGTGCATACATGCGTGTATGTGCGTGTTTTGTATGTATATATTATCTAGCCAAATATCACAGTTCAATATATCAACTCTGAAAATAAAAGTTTAAACAACTACTGGTTGCCATTCTGAAAGAAGTCGTTTCACTGGCATAGAAGAGTACGTCGGTAGTCCTTCAACCTAGACTAAAATCTCCTACCATGCTATAGATGGCGTCGATGATTGACTCGAGGCCCTTCTTCCCGAAAAAAGCGGCGTAGCTGCCCTTTGAGACTTCGTTCACCACATTCATCACATCCTTCCTGATAAGGGCCTGCTTCCTCAGCTTGTAGAGGGACGTCCCCGGCGCTGCAGTCTGACGATCGGAAAACTTAGTTTAAGTGTTTAGCCTCGGGAAAACCCTATATGGTCACAGAGACTGGAAAGGCAATGGAAGAAGAGGGAGAGGGAGAGGGAGAAAAAGGAGAAGAAGAAAAAGGAGGAGGAAGAGGAAAAGATAGAGGAGGAGGAGGAGGAGGAGGAGGAGGAGGAGGAGGAGAGGAGGAGGAGAAGAAGAAGAAGAAGAAGAAGAAGAAGAAGAAGAAGAAGGAGGAGGAGGAGGAGGAGGAGGAGAAGAAGAAGATGATGATGAAGAAGAAGATTAAGAAGAAGAAAGAGGAGGAGTACGAGAAGGAGAAGGAGAAAAAAGGAGGAGAAGAAGAAGATGAAGATGATGATGATGAAGAAAAAGACGAAGGAGGAGAAGAAAAGAAAAAAACACGAAGAAGAAGGGGGAGAATAAAAAAACAAGGAAAAAAAAAGAAAAAGACACACATGGTTGCCACGTATGCTTGTTTGCCATCAAGGTGCCTACCATAATGGCTTGGTGGAGCATGCTGTCCTCATACACGAAGGTCGGGATGTCGGTTTCCACAAGCTCCTCAAGGCTGTCAAAAGGTAAGCGGAGTCTGGGCAGAATCAGCATGGCCTTGAGGTTGGAGCGGTACACGGAGCCGATGATGAGGGCGGAGAGGAGCCACAGTCCGCCAATGAACCTCCCGGAGTTACCCTTGGGCATCCACGGGATTGCTTCAAGAAAAGGGGAGTAAGAAGTACAGAAGTAAAAGCACTGGCGGTTTGGAGGAGGTGGTTTTATCATGAAGGTTTATCTTATGGTCATGACCCTCCCCTTCCTTTCGGCGTTTTACTGTAGCAATTCCAATGATGAGAGAGATGACAACGTAAAGTTCTATCCTCAGAAACCTGTACACGACCTACATTGGGCTAGGAGAGCGCCTAAAGTCCAAATGAACACACTCCACGCGCTTTTTACGGTTTCCATTTCAGTCTCTTCACTTTCAGCGTTGGTTTCTCCTCTGAGGGGCCTGCTAAAAGTCGACATATTTCAGCAGTTAACATCAGGAAGGCTATATATATCCAGTTATTATTATTATCAATATTTATCACAATCATTATCATTATTATCAGTATTATTATTATCATACTTAATACTCTTGTTGATATCATTCTTATTACTCTTATTGCTACCATTCTTATAACAGCATCCTGCAGTTACATGTACTGCTACTGCATTAAGCTAAATATGCACCTGAATTGGAAGAGCTGGATCACGAAAGTGCAGCCGAACACCAATGCCATAGTTGTTAACAGTAAAAGCCACATCTGACAATGGTGTGTTAGCATAATTAGTAGACTATATTTGTCAATACAGAACAAAAAACTTATTGTAACCTATGTTTTATTTCATGTCTTTAAACATGTGCCCTGTTAGCAAATTGGTATAAACTAATTATTGATACTGTGTGTCAGGAAATTATTAGTGCATTTATTTACCTCGTATTTATAAGGCTTCACAAATCCCAGCATATCCGCTTCGTAGACAGGCCGTTTATAACCCACCGCCTGTTGGTCCATGTACAGAGGCACGCTGAAGTCGACAGCACGATCTCGGAGACTATCCATTGATAAGATTACAGCTGTCATGTCCGCCTCCTAGAAGACCATTCTTGTTGAATCTGCCCTTATCACGAACAATAGTATGTTGAAAGGGAGGTACTCCATACAAGAAGACAAACCATGTAAGAAGAAGTCCCTAAATCATGACTGCAGTCTTACCCCACGCGTTAAGAGGCCCATTAAGCCTGTCCAGGTCCCGTTAGGAAGCTGCGAGCCAAAGACGCGATCTTCAGCTATGACAAATTCGTAGCTGTGGGTTGACAATATGGCAAAATTAATAAGCAGATGATCATGTTACAAAACCACCTTACAAAAACCAACATTAATAGATTTCTGATAACTGTAGAACCAACGGAAATTGAAGTTTCTTACCAAATATTTAGATGTTTGGCAAGTATTTCCATCATATCTATCGCAGTACCAGTGGCTTGATAGGGCGCCTTGTTAGATATGCTTGTGACATAGGGAGCCCACTGAAATTAAATGAAAAGGGCAGTGATATGGTACTTCATATATACAATTAGAAAGAGAGAGAAGAGAGAAAGAGAAAGAGAGAGAGTGAGAAAAATAGAGAGAGAGAGAAAATAGAGAGAGAGAGAAAAGAGAGAGAGAGAGAGAGAGAGAGAGAAGAGAGAGAGAGAGGGGAGAAGAGATAGAAGAGAAGGAGATAGAAGAGAAAGAGATAGAAGAGAAGAGAGAGAAGAGAAAGAGAGAGAAGAGAAAGAGCGAGAAGAGAAAGAGAGAGAAGAGAAAGAGAGAGAAGAGAAAGAAGAGAGAAGAGAAAGAGAGAGAAGAGAAAGAGAGAGAAGAGAACGAGATAGAAGAGAAAGAGAAGAAAGAGTGAAAGAGAGAAGAGAAGAGAAGAGAAAGAGAGAAGAGAAGAGAAGAGAGAAGAGAAGAAGAGAAAGAGAAGAGAAGAGAAGAAGAGAGAGAAAAGAGAGAAGAGAAAAAGAGAGAAGAGAAAGAAGAGAGAAGAGAAAGAGAGAGAAGAGAAAGAGAGAGAAGAGAGAGAGAGAAGAGAAAGAGAGAGAAGAGAACGAGAGAGAAGAGAAAGAGAAAGAGAGACTGGATATACATCAATGTATTCATGATAAAGGGAAATCAGGGTTATATTCTTCAATGTAATTAGAAAAGCATAAAATAAATCTGCTCTAAATTCACAGCAAAAAGAATGGTGCTTAGTATTAGTCTCTTGCTATTAGCTTATTTTTCAAATTACCTTCTCGATGCCGACTCTAAGGCAAGGTGTCTTCTCTGGAATGAAGCCCATGTTCCGCTTTGAACAATATCGTCCGGTCTTGCTTGAATAGGGGGTAAAGAACAACTCCACGGGAGTAAGCTGCACCTCCATTTATATAAAATCTTTTCACATATCCTAGGTGAAAGAATGCTTGTCAAATGCTGTGCAAAGGGCACACCTGAGCTTACTGATCTAGCATGTCACTTCAGACAAATACGAAAAGGTTCCACGATGAACATCCAGACTCAAGGTCTCTTGAAAACTTTCAAAGGTCAAAGCTCAATCTGCCACAAAGGTTCACACACAAGCAAAACGAAAAATTGATTATCAGGTGCAAGCACGCATACATACACGCTCACGTGCATTTGCACTCGCACACGCACATAACTATATTTTAGTGTCAGCAGCAATATATACATCTACTTCTATCTGTATCTACACCCCCTGCACACATACATATATGCTAAGGACAATTCATGTCTGCTATTCTCCATGAATTTTGTTCTGACGTTTACAGAAGTAGATGCAGTCAGACATTTTTCCTGTCTATAGTTGTTTATTTAAGAGTACCGAGTCATTGAAACCAGATGCGGTGTGAGCAGTATTAGTAAAATTAATTATACATCAGTTGAGCACAGTTACGTAACATATTGTTCTTAGACCAATGAAATGAAGACATTTGTTTCTGGTCAACAAATTTTCGAAATTTAGGGACTTTGATATGTACAACTGCTTTTTCACTCTTTTGCGTTTTACATATGTTTTACAACAATATAACAGTTGGTTTTAACTCTTAGTTAAATACACCAGTTCGAGAAGCAAAAGGTCGTTGGTAAGATTTCAAATGCAATTTCGTATAAATATCAATGATGCGTGCGTAATGTGACACTCGATCTTACCCAACTGAATAAAAACATCATAAAATAAGTAAACATGATAACGTACTTTGGATATGGCGGCATAAGCTTGAGAATATGTGTTCGGAGGTAATACAGTTTTCTATCTCTTCAGATCAGGTCAAGTAACAGACAATTTCATTGCAACATTTATTAGGTTGTTATTCAACACATACAATTCGTGTTCAAAGGAATTGATATTTCCAGAAGTTTCCAAACATATGTATATCCTTAATAAAAATTTATTTTCTACAAAGTTACAGGTAGGTAGTAGAAGTCCACGGAATGGAACTAATAATAATTATTAACCCGACTTCTTTTGCACTGTGTATTAGTAAAACGTACTTGTGACACCTATCTGGTACGTTTTCATATATGTGCTGTTTTATATGACTGGAGTTAGTATGTTCACAGTTACATGCATAACCGACTATTTACTAAGGTAATTTAACTTGCCCTATCCCATGTCTACATTTGTGCATAATCAAAAAACAAAATTTTAACGATGGTTTGCATCTAATTTTCAAACAGTACAACACCTCAGTGCAATATTAATCCCAGAAGAATCATCCGTAGGTAGGTATGAGGTCAGGCTAGGTCATGCGAGATTCAAGCACTGGCCAGGGAGGGTGGGTTGGGCTCTGCGTGACCTCGATCCGCCTTTCCTCCTCTGCAGACGTTGGAGCTGAAGTGCTTGAGAGGCACCGCCAGCTCCAGGAGAAACACGAGCACCGAAAAGACCACACCTGCGGGTGAGGAGAGAGATTCCAGATGAAAAAAAACATATACATACACATACATACTTTCACACATACATTTCTCTATGTAGGAAAAGATGAACAAAGCCTCACCCCCAAAGTACACGCAGAACACGCCGTAGAAATCCTCCAACTCGAAGGGTCTGAGGCTTTTCGAGGGTGACACCAGGCCCGGCTGAAGGCATTTGGTGTAATTCGACAAGCCATGAAGGTACATGTGGTTTAAGATACCAGATTCCTTCATCCTATAGAGTCTGTAAGGGATTATCATCGATTTCTTTTGGTGAAAATGTGTATATCTGTAATTTTCCTTAGATTACTTTACATATATATAATGTTAGATATACATATTTATACATAAATCTGATCCCCAAGATTTTTTTGTCCTAACGTTCCTTTTACATCGTTACATCATTGCCGAAGTTCTGACCACGGACATAATTGTTCGAAGTCCGCCCAGCTTTAGAAAAGAAAATATTGGCAAATCTAGATTACTACACTTCGCAAAATCTAGATTACTATGATAGTGGTGTTGAATGCACCAAATTAGAATTGCAAAGATAAAGACAACACTACATATTAGTTTTAAAATTACAAAGCATATGTTAAAATAAGTATTAGGTGTCAGTTGATTAAAAATAAAATGGATCTGCAAATAGAAATCCGAGTATTCTAAGAGTCTGTGGCGAGTTGATAACGTTTTATTTCAATAGGTCTTGAATATGTTATTTTTCGTTGACAATGTTCATATATATATGGGTGTGTATGTGTGTGTGTGTGTGTGTGTGTGTGTGTGTGTGTGTGTGTGTGTGTGTGTGTGTGTGTGCGTGTGTGTGTGTGCGTGTGTGCGTGTGCGTGTGTGCGTGTGTGCGTGTGTGTGTGTGTGTGTGTGGTGTGTGTGTGTGTGTCGTGTGTGTGCGTGTGTGCGTGTGTGTGTGTGTGTGTGTGTGTGTGTGTGTGTGTGTGTGTGTGTGTGTGTGTGTGTGTGCTTGTGCGCGCGCGCGCACATATACATACACATACATATACATACATATAGAGATACATGCATATATATACTTATATATACATACATTTATTCCACTGCAGGGCATAGGCCTTTCTCAATTCACTACTGAGAGGTTATTTGGCAGTACCGCCCTTGCCTGATTGGATGCCCTTCCTAATCAACCGCGGTTCAGCGCGCTAACACTTTTGCCACGGCGGTGACGTCCCCTGTGACACCTGCGTTTGATTTCTCAAGGCGATATGTCGTTTTCTCGCTGTGAGATCGGGCTCGAGCCAGCAGTCGGAGCGCATATACATATATGCATATACATGTACATACATATACAAATACATATATATACATATACATATATACACATACATATATATATACACATACATATATATACACATATAAATATACATATATATACACATATACATATAAAAAAATATATACACATATACATATACATATATATACACATATACATATACATATATATCACAACATATATATATATCACATACATATATATATGCATATACATATTCATATATATACACATACATACATATATGCATTCATATACATATATATACACATACATATATATATGCATATACATATACATATATATACACTATACACATCATATATTACACATATACAATACATTATATATACACAATATACATGTACATATATATACAATATACATATACATAATATACAATAGCATAGATATATACATATACATATAACATATATATTACATATATATACTATAATATACATTATACATAAATACATTTATATATATATATACATATATATATACATACATACATATATATCATATATATACATATGTATACATATATATACATAATATACATATATATATACATAAAATATATATACATATCAATATACATATATATACATATATATATATATACATATATATAATATATATATACTATATATAATAATATATATATATACTATATATAATAATAATGATAATATAATAATATATATATATATCATAATAATAAATATATATATAATATATATAATATATAGTATATATATATCATATAATAATATATATATATATATATATATATATATATATATATATATAGATATATAATATAATAATATATATATATATATATTTATATATAATAATATATATATCTATATATATATATTATATATATTTTAATTAATTTAAATATTCTATTATAATTATATTTTTTAAAATATATAATATATAATATTATATTATATAATTATATATTAAATATAATATTTTATATATATTAAAATTTTTATTATTTATAATTTATATATTTTTTATATATAATATATTTATATATTTAATATTATATATAATATATTATATTATAATATATATATATTATAATATAAAAATATATATTTATATTTTATTATATTTTATAATATATATTATTATTTATATTTATAATATATAATATACATTTATATATATTATAAATTATAATATATATATAATATATTTTTTATTTCTATTTTATATTTTATATATAAATATATATCTCTATATATATATTATATATTATATTTTCTATATTATTTATAAAATTATGTATATTATATATATATTATCTCTTCTATATATATTCTATATATTACTTATCTTTTATCTAATTATCTTCTTTTATTTATTATTATATTCTTATATCTATATTCTATTATATATTAATAATATATTATTATATATTATATCTATATTTTTATCTATATATATATTATAATATCTATATTAAAATTTAAATCAAAATATTTATTTCTATTTTTATTTTATTTTATTTTATTTCTAATATTATTTATATATCAATTTATTATTATATTAATAATATTTTTATATAAAAATAATTTTATATATATATTATAATAAATATAATAATATATATATTTAATTATTTTTCTATATTTTTTTTTATTTTTTATAAAATTTTAAAAATTTTATTAATATATTATTTTATATTATATATATTAAATATTATTATTTTATCTATATATTATATTAGTATATATATTTTTATTATAATATTATTTATATATAATTAAAAATAAAATAATTTATATTATTTTATATATTTATTATATATATTTTATATATATTATTATATATATAATTATTAATTTTATTAATAATTTTTATATATATATAAAATTTTAATATATTTATTTTTTTATAATTTTTCTATATAATATATAATAAATATATATAATATTAATTTTTTATATATATTTTTATATTAAATATATATATATATATATATATATATATCATATATATTATCATATATATATCTATATTATATATATATCATATATATATCATATATATATCATATACATATCATATACATAATATATATATATATATATATATATATATATATATATATATATATATATATATATATATATATATACACACACACACAAGTCTAAAGATATCGCCAAAAACAAATAGTTTAATCAATACCTCAGAATCAGAGCTTCTCATATATCATGAGAATTAGGATCCTTTTCATTTGTAATATATATAAAATGCCGGCAAACCATACTTAGAGGTCATGCTACTCTAGATATCACCCTCAAGAGAAACCCCATTGCTTGCACCAAGTCCTTACAGGGGGTTCACTTTCTTGACGAGCGGGGATCCTTTGGGAAACGCAAGGCAGAGGCTCGTGGTGAAGACAGTCCCCTTGGCCATGTACAAAGGGCATGTCCCCTGCTGCAATACGAGACAGGATGGAATTAAGCTGGCTGTCCTTGGCGAGCTTTCTTGATTGACATGGGGTTAATGTCTACTGGGTGTCAGGTTTCTTTAAAGCATATGAAAAGTATTTGCGGCGATAAGAAGCTAGGAAAAAATGAACACGAAATACGACGGTGGGGAGGGGGGGGGTCATGTGAATTGCATGTGTGTGAAGTGTACTTATATATATCACCAAACCCTTATCTGGTTTGAAATTACTTTTCATTTCAAATGAGTACAAGTCAGTCATCCTGAAACCAATCATCTCCACAGGTCTAAAAACTGCACCGAAAACCAATCAACATTTGGGGTCACAAGCCTGGTATTCAACCCAGACCCACACTCTACTACCGTGCCATAGATATGATGGATGATCGACTCAAAGGCCTTCTTCCCGAAGAAAACGGCGTAGGCACCCTCTGAGACCTCGTTCACCATTGTCAACACATCCCTACGCACAAGGGCCTGCTTCCTCAGCTTGTAGAGGGAAGTCCCCGGTGCCGCGGTCTGCAAATCGAAAAACTGGCGAATAACCCTTTAACCTCCGGGGTACGTTGTATGGTCGCCTAAAGAACTAACAAGCGTCGGAGGTAGAAGCACGTGTGGTGTCCCTCCAATTATCTTTACTGTTTTCCACTGACGTCTATAAACTGTTTTTGAAAGGTACTTGCAAATATATCAAGTTAAAAAAAAAGGTACAAGTACTTATTTTAAAAAAAAGTATTTGTTCTCATTATGGGTTGCTGTACTATGGTATCATGGGAAATAAAGTGAGCAACATGTAGCTATGCAATGAGTACAGTAACACGAACATCTGTGTCGATAAAGCTATGATTCTTTTTCTTTTTAAGTGGTCTAGCATTTTTTTTTTTTTTTTTTTCATCGGTTACAGATTATGATCATGCTTTGATAGCTCATATGGAGATTCACCCATAGAAAAATCATGTTTCTGGACTTCGATGGAAAAAATGTAAAAGTTTACGTAATATGTACTTAAGAAAAAATATCAACGCAAAACTGCACTGGGGGGTTGAAAATTCATATTCTTTTAATGTATTAATACTGCGTATTTTAGTCTAAGTATTCGGAAATATATCTCGAACAAAGTGAGGAAGAGAATGATCTTGCCTGTACCATCTCTTACATACAAACTTTCGCCAATAATCATACAAAAGAAATACCCATATTACCTTTACCAATGTCGCAGCCAGATTTTACATTTGTTAAGGAAATCTTTGTGAACGTTGATATTGCACAGAAATTGAGCTCGCCCCCGTAAAGAAAGTGAAATATATATCTTCCTTCTAAATGCGTCATCTCAATTCACATTATCCGAAGCTGAGAAAAAATACATAAAATTGTTAGACAATTGCAAAGGGCGATTCCTTAATTTAGTTTCAGCTCTTAAAATATTTAAAAAAATATGAGGGGCGATATATCAGAAGTCTTGTGATAGTCAGGGATTGGTGAGGGAACGTAACAAGACCCAAATATAATAATCCCAAGCCCAATAAAATTAACAAATAAATAAATAAAATAAATAAAATAAAAAAAGAACTTCATATCTACATATACCAGGTCAGTTTGTGAAAAATATTTATTCTTTGTTTATTTTTTTATTATTATTATTTTTTTTTTTATGCACAGGATTTTTTCTCACATTTTTTAAGAGGAATGCGTTCACTACAAAAATGCGTAACGGTTAAAAAGTAGCATGCTCATTGCTGCGCATTTCGATCGTTGTTCGATGGGTATGAGCAAAATTCAAATAAAAACGACCAAAACCGTCAAGATGAGAGGAGGGATAGAACCGACTATCCGCGCTACTAAAAAATAAATAAATAAAAATTCAATAAAAAAAAATATATATAAATATATATAAATAAAAACTGAATAAAGTTTGTGTCGGATAAAATTTTGATGCACATATTTTGCCCTTGACGTTATTATTTTTGAAGTTAAACCCAGAGTTTCTCATTGGTTATACAAGTTATTTTTACAGTACTTTATATATTTTCAAGCTAATGTAACCTTATACATATAGAATACACTCGTAATCGTATATGGATGAAGTAAAGAGTTGGTGCACCGCAGAAATATTTGACTATTTTTGGTGCATCGCCAGCTAGCAAAGGCAACATACACACCATGATGGCTTGGTGAATCATGCTATCCTCGTACACGTAAGTCGGGATGTCGGTCTCCACGAGCTCCTCCAAGCTATCGAAAGGCAGGCGCAGTCTGGGCAGAATCAGCATGGCCTTGAGGTTGGAGCGGTAGATGGAGCCGATGATGAGGGCGGAGAGGAGCCACAGTCCTCGGATGAACCTCACCGAGTTTCCTTTACACTCCGACGGGACCGCTTAAGGAGAGAAAGGGGGAAATGCAGGAGGCTGTGATTATCAGTGTCGTGGGTCTGACTAGATTTTTGTCAGGGCTTTAATTATACAATTTCCTATCATAGGGACTGCGCTAGAATGTAGCAGTGTTAAGATTGTGAAAAGTAACTTGAAAGAATGGCGAAGAACCTACACTGGGCGAGGAGTGCGCCGAGAATCCACAAGGACACAGCCCACATGCTTTTCACGGTTTCCTTTTCAGTCATTTCCGTGTCATCACCGGGTTTTCCACTGGACGTCCTCCTATAGAGCGTTTTGTGAATTAGGCAAGTCTATAGATTCAATTATTATGATTATTATTATTATTACTTTTTAACATTCATATTTCGGTAGCACCACCATAACAGGCTTTGCATTGTACAATCCCACCTGATCTGAAGATGCTGAATCATGAACGTGCAGCCAAACACCAGCACCACAGTTGTCAACAGCAAAAACCACAACTGGCAATAGGATACTGGCGGTCAATAAAACTCACAGAAAGAAGACAGTGAACCATAAGGATGCCGAATTGAGCAAAATGGTAGACCAGTTATCAAGCTGTCCAACGAAAACTGCGTTTCTTTACCTCGTCTGTATAAGGTTTAACGAATCCTAGCATATCAGCTTCGAAGACAGGTCGCTTGTAACCCACCGCCTGTTGGTCTACATAAAGAGGCACGCTGAAGTCAACCGCTCGATCTCGCAGGTAGTCTACTGATAAAACCACAGCCGTCATGTCCACTTCCTAGAATTATTTTTTCTATTGAGATAACTTGATCGTTAGTTATGGTATATCCATTTTTTTACTCCTTTGTCATGTCATGTATGCATTACTTTTATGTCACGTTTAAATTAAATTATGTACCCATTTATGAAGAAACCTTTTCTTAAATGTATGGCAGCCTCACCCTTCGTGTTATTAGGCCCATCAAGCCTGTCCATGACCCGTTGGGAAGCTGCGTACCAAATACACGATCCTTAGCTACGACAAACTCGTAGCTGTGAATGATAATGTACCAAACGTGATGGCTTCATTAACACAAACAAAATAACACTTATTTTTTATGGTAGCAATAACATAAATAAAAACAATTCCTCACCAAGTATTCAGATGTCGCGAAATCATATCAATGATTTCCACTGATGTACCAGTGACTTGATAGTTGGGTGCCTCTCCATATATGAAGCTTACGTATGGAGCCCACTTTAAAAATTAAAAAGAATATAGCCATAACAGTTGAATATATATATATATATATATATATATATATATATATATATATATATATATATATATATATATATGTACATTTAAACACATATACATATACATATACATATATACACATACATATATACATATTTATATTTACACATATATACGTATATATACATATACACACATACATATATATACATACACACACACACATATATACATATAAACACATACACATACATACAAATGTACACACGTATGTTCACATCTATACACAAACGTACACGTACATACACATATCTACATACATACTGTAAAAGGCTATGGGAGCCTCCAACGTGGAACTGGTAGATAGCAATAATAGCCTGGCACGACTTGACTCTTTGTTGATGAAAAAGTGCAATACAAATAGCTTAGGATGGTATGGCTGGCTTTTTATGCTTACATGCTTACTGGCCCGCCGAGGATATCGACACGGCACTGAAGGAGGAACGTTGCTGCAGATCCAGTCGCCTAAGGATGCCGTGGGAAGGACGTCACCGAAGGCTTGCAGATCAGGAGTTCGTCACTGCAGACATTAAGCCGCTCCACAATGTAGTTGAACGGCGCTGCTTGCCAAAACGCCCGTAGATTAGCGTAAGTATCAGTCTCTCCAAGATCCCAGAGAAGGGCACTGCCTGCCCGGACGAGACCTTTAAGGACGTGTGAATGTCAAGGATGGATGGATGTTACCAAGAACCAGGAATAAAAGGCCAACGAGGAGCAACCATGAGGATTATCCGAGGAGAGCGCACGTGAAAATGAGAAGGCCAGCCATTCAGGGCAAGACAGAAATGGTCACCCCTCGAAGCAAATCAAATGGCATCTCGAGGGTACAGCGCGAGTAGGTGGCCGAGCAATATGACAGGCCAATAAGCATAAAAGCATAAAATACCAGCCATACCATCCCAAGCCAAGCCTGGCTCCACGTGAGAACCAAAATGACAATTATGGCTGACCTGGGAAGACCTTCAGAATGCCTGTCGCCATGACTACATTAGACTTCCCGCGCCTGGCGTTCCGGGACTGGCTGGTGTAGCAGCATGACCTGCAACCTGCAGCTCCACATACTTGCCAGGTTGGGTCACATCAGGTCCATAGCCTTGTCTTCGCTCACTCACTTCAGGCACTTCTCGTGACTCACTGCCGATACTTGACATCTCTCTGATTGGACTGCATGCTCTCCTCGTTTCACTTATACTATCCTCTTGTGCATACGCCGCTGAATCCGGAACTGAGATCAGCATCTCACGATCCTCTGGTCAATCACAGCAAACAGCAGCAACACAGGACTGCCCAGTCCTAAGATGACAAGGGAACCTTCCGGCTCCCCCGTAGATCCCCAATCCACTTTCAACACCCAGCCATACAGTGGGCACTCGCACCCACTACAAACACACCATAGATACAGACCAGTTCGAGTGTGGTACACTTTCATCGTGAATATGTAATGGACGTGTGTGTGTGGGGGGGGGGGTCACAGAGTTTTAAATACAAGTCATGAAATCGATACAAAAGCCACATCTGCAGCAATCTCAATCCGTAAAACAAGAAGCGCTTCCTATCAGTCCCAATACCAAAGGCTTTCATCTAAATTACCTGCTCGATGCCGATTTTGAGGCAAGAGGTGGTTTCATTGGGACTGGCGTTCATCTCCCCGGCCGGAATGTAGCTTGCTTGAACTGAGTCTAGGGGACTACTCCATCGGATGAGACTGCACGTTCTTTTATATAAAACCTCCCTTCGGCTTTACCATTCCCTTCATTTTTAATGGTACGCCTATCATCCATGTGAGAGAACGAAGGTTGAAATCTCATGCCGGTTGCTGGACCTAAAGCAGGACGGGAATTATTGGAGATTTTATTACAACTTCTAAATACCAAATGTACTAACTCTAGTGAGACCTTGTGATTTACTCTTATTCAAAGAGCATGTTGCTGGCATGTGGCTTCGCGCCCCGTGCAGCGAGATTCCCTCTTTGACTCAATATCCGAGAAAACTTCGAAAGGTCAAAGCTCAATCCGTCGCAGATGTCCATGAGGAAGCTAAACGAAAATATAATTATCAGGCACTTCACGCGCTAGCGTGCCACACACAATGTGCATGTGCGCTTATGCGTGTATGTATATATGCATGCGCACACACACAAATACATATATGTATATATGCATATATGTGTGTGTATATATGCATATATACTATTCATAAGTATATGTATATACGGTATAGTATATACATATCCGTATACAGTACGGTATATAATTTGAGTATACAATACACATATACATATACACATACATATACACCCGCATATATATACAATTACATATATATATACATATATGAATATACATAGCATAAATATACATAAGCATACATATATGCATACATATAAATATATACATACACAAATATACATATACATACACATAAATATACATATACATACACATAAATATACATACACATAAATATACATACGCATGCACATATATACATACACATACACATATATGCATAGACTTATAATCATACATATATACATATGTGTGTGTGTGTGTGTGTGTGTGTGTGTGTGTGTGTGTGTGTGTGTGTGTGTGTGTGTGTGTGTGTGTGTACATGTGCGTGTATATGTATATAGTGTACGTGTATACTATACTGTACACACACACACACACACACACACACACACACACACACACACACACACACACACACATACACACACGCACATTCACACACGCACATTCACACACGCACACACGCGCACATTCACACACGCACACACGCACACATACACATACACATACACATACACATACACATACACATACACATACACATGCGCACATGCACACGCACGCACGCTTTTGCACACAAATCTTGCAACGGCGAGTCCATGAATGGTATATCTATTGCCTGTGACAGACTGCCCTCACCCGGGCAGATCTTGCATCAACCCCATATACGACGGGGGCGATGTGGAGGGGGATAAGCTGACATCAAACGTTTCCCGTCCTTCTTAATGTCAACGAGGCTAACTGACGGGCTGCTCTGAACAGACGAGTCAGACGAGTCCGGTGGTTGCGGGGGAGATATATTCCCGCGCAATACCGGCAATGATAGTATCTGCATCCTCACACAGACACACTCCAAAAAATCCTGGAAGACATGTGCTTGTGTAACACAATCTCGCTCGCAGACAATGGCGAACCTACGAGCGACAATGCTCTCGAGGTGCTAGTCTTAACGCTCTCTCTGCTGCTACTCTAGAGGTGCTGGCATCATCCATTTTCTCGGAAGAGACGCCGATTGCAACGGTGCAATCTCAATGTGAATGGCGAGGCACACACCAATGTACTCTTCAAAAGCTGCAACAAAGAAAAGAGCACATTAATACACCAGAATTTAAAATGGTAGCAGAACACAAATAAAAATGTATTTATCTGATAAAGTTCAGAATATCCCGACAGATAGGTTTACCCCCTGCGAAGATCCACAGCACTAGAAAATGCCAATCCTTTTGCCAGCAGCCGCATCTATAAGTAAATAAAAATAATCCTGCATACACAGCAAATAAAAAATAGAATCATACAAAGACCGTAAGATATCAAATGTTCACAGATATATAATATAAGCCAAACAAGAAGTTCTTACAAGAATAACTAAGAAATTTGTTACCTTTCCAGCGAAAGTTTGGTCATACTGAAATGGCAGAGATAGTATTCCTAGTTGCATGGAACTGCGAGCAAAGAAAAAAAGACCCGGACTGGTGTTTAATGTCCGGGTGGCCGTATGCAACTTATTTGTTATGCATTTACAGACCAACGTTTGTCATATAATGATAGTCCGTGCTTTCTGGTTTGCGTGCCTGTCGTCTGACCATTTACACTGGTGATTTCCACTTGCTTAAAGGATTGCACTTCTTTTTCACGAAGAGCAACGGATGGTCGTAGTTAAATTTAGAAGTGTTTATCCACTTTTTCAAAGGAGACACTGAAAATACTTTATAAATATCATCCATCTCCACGGAGAGGATATAGCTATCGGAGCTTTACCCAGTCTCTCACTAGCCTTTAAAACTTTATAATTAAAGTTATACAACTTCAGTTTTCTAGTTCCAAGAGGGTAAATCCGATATACTATTAATGGCCTTTATCCTTGAGATTGCCATTGCCCGGCTGGGGGTACGGGGGATGTCTTTTGAGGAGAGCTGCGGATCTTTTGGAGGACTGAAGCATTGCACACCATGCTAGCACGTTCTAGTCTTTTTTGAGGGTTAATTAAAACCATCCGAATACACTGTTTGAGAGTATCTTAAAACACGACCGGTGTGCCTTAATATTTTCGTGAATAAAAGGTGATAAAAATTCACGTTGGGAGAATTCATACACTTCACTTCACCTCTACCTCTAAGACAGTTAGAAGCTGCAGATGTTTAAGCAGTATGATGTAGTCCTTCTGCGGCATTCGATTTTTGCCGGGTAGACAGACACCTGTTCTGTGATACTAGTTGTTTGCTGTAGGGAAATATGTCTTGATTTCTTGTGTCCATGTCTGTCTTTCTGGCAACTTCTGGCGGTACTCTTAAATCAACCACTACCCATTGTCCGGTATCACCGTTTCACAGTTTAGTAATTTTGCGGATATTATTATACAGTAGTTTCTCAGACATCACCGTGGCGTATAGGCTATTAAACCTCAGGGATAGGAAAAAGGTGCTTCTTTGCTTGTGTGTGTTATGGTGTGGGTTGAAGAGGGAGTTCTTTGCTACCGTGAGAGGACGAACGAACATTCTTAGGTCTCCTCTCACCGAACGCTCGATTTTGCGTGCTAATTCAGGGTCGGATATAGCTCCAAGTCTATTTTTGTCACCTTTAGAAATGCGTGTATATGTGTGTATGTGTATATGTGTGTGTATGTGTATGTGTGTGCATGTGCATGTGTGTGTATGAGTATGTGTACATTTGTATGTGTATATGTGTATGTGTATATGTGTGTGTGTGTGTGTGTGTGTGTATGCGTACGTGTATGTGTACATGTGTCCATGACTATATGTGTGCATGTCTACATGTGTGCATATGTATGTGCGCATGTGTGTATGAGTGCATGTGTGTATGGGTGCATGTGTGTATATGTGCATGTGTACATGTGCGTGTATGTGTACATGTGAGCATACATATGTATGTGTGTATCTGTATGTATATGTATGTGTACATGCGTGTAGGCATATGTATGTGTGTATGTGTATATGTGTATATGTGTGCATATATGTGCATATATGTGTGTATATGTGTGTATATGTGTGTATATGTGTGTGTATGTGTGTATATGTGAAGTGTGTGTGTGTGTGTGTGTGTGTGTGTGTGTGTGTGTGTGTGTGTGTGTGTGTGTGTGTGTGTGTGTGTGTGTGTGTGTGTGTGTGTGTGTGCGTGTGTGCCTCCTACTTGCAGGACGGACCACTCTCGCTCCCAGGACGTGGTTCACTCTGGAGGACGACAGAGCACTGGCCCCGCCCACAGGGCTCGGCGAACAGGTATCGCTATAAACAGACAAATATAGTTCTTCCTCCTTTGATCTGCAAGACAAAGAAAAAAAAAATCAAAAGACTAATCACAGCTCCAAATAACAGTCAAGACATTCCATACACGTCTTCAAATAAGAATAATATCAGAGTACACTCACCGTTGACAGCGGAATTAAAATCATTTAGGTCCCATAAAAGATACATCTTGGGAATTTTGGCCTTGGACATGGCAGAAATATAGAAAAAAAACAATAATGTCCCGTGTTCATCAAGGTATATACACGTAAAACATAACTAAAACTCGGATTTTTTAAATAAATGCTTGCAATAAATATGTAAAGTTTTCTATCATAACGGTAATAATACATATTTAGTATATTTAAATGTGATGTGGCATCCTACGTTGTCACTGTATCAGTTGTAAAGGCGGTCGCCGCTATCTCTATTTCTTATTAAAATATAGTAAGAAAAATGTAAGTGACGGCTTAATTAACATTTGATAATTAATCAAAAGAGGCCTCGAAGCTTTTCTTGGTATTTTCAAAGCATAATAATCTTCAGCAAAGGAAAAATTGCATAAGGACAAAGTAAAGACAGTCCTTACGGATGTGAATAAAAAATAATAAATAAAAGGGGTCTTCCAAGTTTTTCTAACATATCTGACGCAAAATTATCTTTAAAATTGTGTATATCTGCATTGTAGATTAAAAAGACTGTCCTCCTTATGGGCGCGGGACATTTCCACACCTGTCCTAAAACTACGGCCAAGTCAGACCAAAAACTATCAGTCAAAGATATTTTAGTGGGGAGTCAGACAAATTCGCCAAGTTAAAGACATATGAAGATAATCGCACGTCAGTAACGACAAAATGGCTTTGGAGTCCATCCTGATTTATTGTCAACCATTAACTGGTCCGCTTTCTACACTCAGCAATTTCCATTAAAAAATTACAAATGGCGCCGGGCGGCTTCACAGCTGATGCAGTGACTAGGGTTGCTCAAATTTTAGTTAAATATATGAAATATGTAATATTTTTGTAATTGTAGAATTCAGATTTATTCACGTATGTGGTTTTATCATATTACTGCATCTATAACGATGTAATTGTTTGTTCTATTACCAACACTAACTTTGACATATGGCACCAGTGCAAATCATAGACCTTTCGTGAATACCACCCCTGTGCTGACAGCCAATCAACAAACCCCAAGAGAGAGAAAAGAACAGGAAAAAAAGGACAGGCAATAAAATAGCTTTTTACATTCTGCCTTGCTTAGTGAACGATCGCAAAATAACCATTCAAACCTGGGCATTTTAACATGTCTACATGAAAACCCTATAGTTTTATCTTTATCTCTAAAGTTCTTCAAAAAAATATCTGCACAATATCTGACCATTTCGTGCAAATTACCATTGTGTAGAACGGAAATAACATGTGCACCACAATCTAAATTATCGAGACAATGTAAGATGATCTGCCAGAAATTTCAATGACTATTGCATCCTGTAGTTTTTCCAGGTTGCAAATCCATAACAGTAATCATTTTGCCATTTACAAATATCTACTAAGTGAATGTCCATTTTCTAAGCATATGCATTCAGTGAATGGTAGTACATGTCTGAGTACTGTGCTGGGAATCTCGTGCTTACATCGTACACAGAGGTATTATTAATGGTAACAGAGTTTGCTCAGATGAATATGTCCGATATGCAGAGGATTCATTGTATAGCCCTTCATGTCAAGTCAAACTAGAATATTTCTTTTCAAGAATGGTTGAACACTACAGCATAGCAATGGCAAGATGGGTTGCCTTTGTGGCAGATGGATGGCATCTACCATTTATACTGGTTTAGTATCTCACTATGGAGTGATTGTGTGGGTGTGAGTGCCCATATATTTTATAGTTCGAATTCGGCCGAGTCTTTAATCTCTACTCTCTTGCAATTTCTACATGTTCCCACTCTCATACCTCTAGCGCCCATATGCTTGACAGTCTCCATGCTTCTTTTCATAGAAAACTTTAGACAGGTCTTTCCCTCTCTCAGATCGCCAATAACACCTGAAGGAGTGCATATTTAATAAGTTTAGATACGAAGGAAATTAACCTCTTGCCTATATTATGAAGAAAGGAAAACAATCCCACTCCTTTTCTATGCCACTTCAAGCCCTACCCGTCAAACAAGTTTAAGCAGTGCTTCCGGTCATTCAAAAATCGCCCCAAAATCCTCCGCAGTCGGGGAACGAAAGATGTTCTTACATACATGGTAATTACTGCGCACCTTGCCTTCGCTTTACTTACAACCAAACAGGATGGAGCAACGTTCCATTATAAAACAAGTAAAGACCCCCATGTGCGGTGTTATATATACATGACTTAGCAAGGTCTTATGTGCAGAATAACAGAATGACACTCCTCGAAAACTGATATCGGCAAGGAACATATCTCTATATACATAAATGAAATCTAACCGCTCAGTTGTCGACGATCTCATATTACATATCATCATTGTATAAATGCTGTTTTTCAAGAGTAGTGTATAAAAAGATGAAAGCCATAGATCCTACTTTTATTAAATCCCAACATGCAAGCCATGCAGCGTGAAAAACGGATTCCCATACCGGGTTGAGGACTCCTCTCTACCTCACATGAAATGTCGCTTCTACTCAATAGCAATCGGTATCCCAGTCATAGGCAATGGTTAATGGTTATAGGAAGAATATGCTAGACATCAACAGCCATATAGCACTATTGATAAAGTATTGTGGCGAAAAGAGTGGATATCAGTTAACAATTAGGATAAGATGTGTTAAATGTTAAAGGCTGTAGAATGTTGTTGAGTGGCAAAGACAATGAGGAAGGAAGAGGGGATGGTGATGCACACGGAGGAGAGGATGGAGTGAAGAGGGAAAGGTGATGCACCTGGAGAGGATGGGGTATTTTGTTTGGGGGGGAGAGTGGGAGGAAGATGGGTAGGGGGAACTTGAGGATGGATATCAGCAAATACTTTAAATGTAGAGTAGGAATAGAAGGATTAGAGAGTGGATGAGGGAGTGGAGCATTCTCTTGGGTCGTGTTTAGGAAAGTTTAAGATGTCTTCAAGGGTTTGGAGGGGAGGTGGGTGGGGTGGGCAGTTGGAAATGGAATAGATGCCCGAGGAGCAGAAGGAGAGGTGGGTGTAGGAGAGGATGTGGTAGATGGGGTGGAACATTTAGATTGTCTGGTGCAACAGGTACTAGGAATAGGAAAGGTAGGCACCAGGGAAGTGGTATATATTGTAGTCTCTGGATTTATACTGGAAAAGGAATTTGACTGGGGGAGAGAGGCAGTAGAGATGGGATGGTTCAGGGTAGAATGAAGATCACAAGGGTGATGCTGAGACTTCTTGAGAAGATGGGAGGGGATTAGAGCAAAGTACAGTTTTGGAATAGGCAGAAAGAGACAAATCTCTTTGGTGTGCTTCTTGTCTGGCCTTACAGAGTGAGGTCTAGTTTGAATCTGAGTGAGCAAAGCAATTTGAATGGTCAAGTTTGGAACATACAGGTCAGCAGGCTGTGGAGCTACAATGTTTGGCTGGGTGGCTAAAACACCAACATTTTTGACAATGATAAGGAAGGGGTCGATATGGTTAGGCAGGTCAGGAGAATCCACCAATATAAACTTCAAAGGGGAGGTCATGTCTATGGAAACTAATTTTGGTTATATTGGTGTAGGACTTACGTTGGCCCCTAGAAGGAACAGCATAGCATTGGCCTGCCACTGCATTATAGTTGACAAGGCATGCAAGTCATTTTCACAGTCTGATGAGTCCTTGTCATAGACAGGACAATCAGTCAGGGAGACAAACAGTTCTGGTACAAGCATTAAGGGTGGAGTGAGATTGGGTAGGAAGAGGTTTGCCAGTGAGGTCAGTCAGTGCACGAGTTTGGGACTCAGATGTAACTGAGACAAGGTGTGAACAATCAGAATGGGAACTTTGTCTACTTGTTTTTGGTGGCATTATTAGAATAGAAGGGTATCATCTGAGTAAGGGGCAGAAGGACGAAAGGCGGGAGGAAGATAGGGTGGTATGGAGAGAAACAATAGACTGTGTAGTAGATGGAGTGGAGGCTGCTGGGGGAGAGGAAGGGATGTATTCCAAGGATTTAGTAATTACTTGGGTAGATGATTCAGAATGAATAGAGTTGACTGCAAACATCGAGGAGGGGGCTTTAGTATCTGTGGCCTGAGCCATAATTGAAGGAGAGGCAGAGGGGTTGGGAAACCAAGGAAATCAAATTTTAGGCTGACTGATAAAGGGGTAAGCTGTAATGCCTCTAATAAGGATAAAAAATCTTCATTATTGGCCATGGTGAGCCTGAAATAAATTGGGAAGAAACGGTCTATTTGCTCAGGGTCCCCATGAGGGGTAAGGGCTAGGTAGTTAACCAAGGGAATACCATTCCTTTGGCTCCCGGAGGTCATTCGTGACTGACACAAAGCCAGTCTTTCATCCTTTCAGCACAGCTTATGAGGTGTACAAGAAGGGGATGAAGGAGAGCAGCAAAAGGAAAGGGGGAGAAGAAAAGACAAGCAAAATTAGTTGAGGCAAAGGTTGAGGTCCAAGGCTGGGGTGATCCCCTACACTGGGCCCTAGTCTCTGTCTCCTTAGCACCCCCCCACCCTTTGCCCCCTCAACAACAAGCGATTTAACATGCTATTTAACATGCATCTTTTAGCATGTTAAATTTCAGAACACTTTTAAATATGCTACGCTTTAGAGTGTGAGGTACTTTATCACATACATAAATAAGTTGGATAGCAAAATCATTTTTTGCTATAATGCCGTAATGTTTTTTGGGGTGCAAAAAGATTAACCAGCACCTCATAATCCAAGGAAGAATCTAAAATTAACGGTGCTATATTTTCAAATGTGTGAGAGGTATTGTGTGGTAAAACTTGTAATGTGTATATATATTGGTTATCTGCCTCCATGGCGGAGGCTGAAGCCAGACAGCGGGGAAAAAACTATTATTGACATCCAACTTCTGCTGCTTTATCACCCTCTCAACTACAGGTGTCCTACATCTCCTGCCCGCCACTGTCATTATCTTCTTCACCTTTGCAGCATATATGCTGTCAATTACAAATGTCAGGTCACAGCTGAAGGCATGACATCAAATTTATTAACCCAACAGGAATTTTTTAAGCCAAAGAGCAAGTGGAAAATTTTTGGATAGGAACAACATACAAACGACTCCAATTCCCACTTTCTTCAACAGGTCACTGGTGTTCATATTTCCGAGCTGTATAAACAAACTGTTGAGACATTCTCCCAGATTTCTCAGGCGGTCATATAACTTATCACTTGTCAATCCTGCCAAGTAATGTCTGTCTGTACTGGTTCTTGATTGTTTCATGGAAATTTCAAAATTTAAAACGGTTTCCCCGTTCAAAAATGCTATTGGTAAAAATGTGGTCATGCCTCCAACCCCCCTCTACCTTTTTTAATTCCTTAACCGGGGGGGAAACCCCTTTTGGTTTTTGGGAAAAGCAGAATAAACCGGGCAAATTATAGAAAAAAATAAAAATAAAAAAAAAAATAAAAAGGCTTTGGTTCCAACCCAAGTTTTTAAAAAATCCAAGAGTAATAAAGTTTGTTTATTGTATTTAAAACATGGATATAAAAAAGCTTAGTAAAAAGGGGAGCGAAACCCCAACCAGTGAACTCTTTTTGTAATTTTGGGGGAAAAAATTGCATTTTTTAGCCTTAAGTTCCAAGAAAACTAACATTTTAAAAATAAAAAAATTAATGAAAAAATTACGTTCAAGAAATTTAAAAAAAAAAAAAAAAATCCCCCAAATTTTTTGGGGGGAATCGGAGGGGGGTTTAGGGGAGAAAATTTTTTACGGGAGGGCACAGGGGAGACTAAAAAAATTTTTAAAAAAACCGGGGCAAACTTCCATACGCGGTTAAAAAAGTTTAAAAAAGGGTTAAGGGGTATTACCTCTCAAAATTTGGCCATTTTTAAAGCCCCTCCACGCCCCATTTGGGGGTTTTACGTCAAACCTTGGTTTCAAAAATTTTCAGGCATTTACACGGGCTACCCAGATGTTTTTGGCCCCATTTCCCCCCACAAATTTTTAGTTTTTTTCCCCTTGTCTAATACATTTTCTTTATTGGGGAAAATTTTCAGAAACGGGTTTTAGAAAAATTTCCAATACTTTTTTAGTTACTTTCAATTTAATTTAAAACTACAACTTTTGATGGTACAAATTTTCCAAAGGAAGGGCGGAAATCTTTACAGTAGGTGCCGCCCCATGAATTTATTTTTGAAAATTTTTTCCACCCCCAACCATAATTTTATTTCCCCCAAACAAGGTAAGTGGGTCGATGCGGACCTAAATGGGGGAAAAACCCAGGTTTCCTTTAAAAAAAATGAATTTTCGTCCAAACCGGAAAAAAGAAAATACAACCCCATCCCCCCCGAGTTTACTTAATCTTTTTTAAAGCAAATTTTTTCCCCCATTTGGGGGGGGTTTTCACCATTCCCCCTGGGGGGGGGGGGGGAAAAAATGATTCGGCCCAAACAAAAACCAATGGCTTGAAATCACTTGCAATTTCTCCGGGCCAGCCCATAGTAAAAAAAAAAAGGGGGGACCTTTTTAATTTTTTTTGAAAGGCCCCCCCCAACCCTTTTCCCCTTTGTCGGGGGGTTTAGGGAGGCAGATGGAACCCTTGGGGGAAACTCCCCAATTGGCCGCCGCCCCTAAATAATTTTGAGCTTTTTTTTTTCCTTCCCCACTTTTCGTTTTGTTTCCCCAATTCGTATCCCCCTCCTAATTAAGGGGTGCAAAAGGAAAAGGTTTTTTGGGCCCAGCCCCGAACGCCTGAGGAGAGGGAGGACCCCTTTTTTAGACCCCCACCCTAAGGGGCTCGAGGGGTGGACGTTTCTTATCCCCCCAAAACCCAAACCGCACCGGGCCGAAAAAAACAACCCCCAAGGGCAATGAGCCCCCACAAAACCCCCGTGTAAACCCCAAAAAAGGTTCCCACCCAGGTCCCCCCTTTTAAAACCAGGCCCGAACCGGGGAAAAAACCCCCCCATAATACCAAAAAAGTCCCCCAAAAACCCTAAAAAAAACCCATCCCCCCAGATTAATTAAAAAATAAATAACCCCCCCAAAATTTTTTAAAATCCTTCAGTTTATTGCCATTGATAAAAACATCCTAAATATCCACCCAAAACTCCCTTTGCAGACCCCGTTCTATAATATTTAAAACAATTTTAAATATTTTTAGCAGCCTTTGGGAGATTTTTGTGTTAAGTTCCTGACAAAAAACCCTTCTTTCCACAATTCTAAAAAAAAGTAGGAAATTTTTCCCGTAGGACCCCCCCCGGGCTCCTGTCTTGCCCATCACCCGAAAAACTATAGTTAACAAAACTATGCCTTTTTGGGACCCCACCTTGAGAACCCCCATCCAACCCTCAATTCACCAATTTTTCATCCCCCAGAAATTAAATCTTAAAAAGGGGGTTTTTGGGGGAGAAGACCTATTTTCCTTTCAAACTTGTGCAACTATCATGCTAATATTCCCCCCAGAGTTATGAAAAACCCTAAATAGCCAAATTCCCCCTAGAATGCCCCCTTTTAAACGTACCGGGGAGAATCCCTTTTTCGCCATCCCAATTCCAGTCATGCAAAATTTTTGGCGTTGGGAAAAGCCAAACCTTGGTTCCCGCCAATGCCCTAGGCCCCAAGGAAAAGATTAACTGTCTGCCAACACCCGACTTTCCCAAGGGGGGCCCCCAAAATTATTTTTGGGTTCCCCATCTAAATTTTGAGTTGGGTAACCCCCCAAATTAAACGCCCGGCACTACGGGGGCCAGCAGAAGAATGAGGGTTTTTTTTACTCCTTCTCCAGTAATATGCTCTTTTACAATTCTGTAAAACCCACCCCCCCAAAAAAATTAAAAAAATTTCCCCCCTTCTACTCCTACCCCCCCAGAAAATCTTTTGCATTAAAAACCCAGAAAAATTTAAATCTCTACACAGTCTATCACCACTCCCAACCCCAAAACCCTTTTCCCCTTCCCCCTCGTACCCATGAAAAAAGGGTTAAACCCCTTTTAACACACAATCCCTCCCACCTTTTGCCCTAGTTTAACAAAAACCTCCTTCCCCCTCACAAAAAACCTTTTCCCCAAACTCCCACCAATTCAAAGTTTGAAAAATTAAGATTACAAAAAACTACCCCCTCCAAAATCTCCCCCTCCCCCACAAAAACGCTTTCATCCTCCTCCAATGATATCCCCCCTACACCCTATCCCCCTAACCCCTCCCCAAAAAGAATCCCCCCCAACCTGAACCCAACCCCCCCTACAAAAACCCTCCCCCACCCCTTTCCCTTACCCCCTCCTAACCCGGAACCTTATATTTCCAAGTATCCCTTCCTAACCCCCCATCCCCCTAAACCCTTATAAAACCCAAACCCCCACCCTTATTTAGATTTCTAGTTTTTACCCTCGGGCCCCCCCTAAAATCTCCAAACGTCTCATTTACCCTAAATAAAACACCTTCTTGGAAATTCCTTTCCCTCCCCAAAGATTTGTTTTTCCCCCTCTTATAACCCTTTTGATTTTCAAGAGTTTTTTACAATCCTAAATCCAAAAATTTTATTTTTGTTCTTCCCCAAATTCCTTTAGTTTCCACTTACTTCTGCTTCCCCCCATCCTCCCCACCAACCTCCCAAATTCAGAACCCACAAACCCCAATTTTGCTTCAACATATTCTCTTTCCTAAAGAAAAATTTCCCTTCACAATCAACCCCACCACAGATAATTTTTCCTAAAAATCAAACCAAACCCCCCCAATTTCATAGGCACAAAACTTGATTCTGCACATTTATCTTTTTTTAAAGTAAATTAACCTTTTTTAAGGTGTGGGGATAAACGGGGGGAAATTTTCCAAAGGCATCATAATTTTTAGCTGGGGCCTTTTTTTTTTAAAAGTACCCCAACCCCCTAACACTTTTCGTGTGATCATAGTGTTATGGTAAAAGAAAACCCCCACAGTGAAAACTATTTTATTAAAGGGCACTTTTGAAGAAATTTTAAAAAGTCCCATTTTTCAAACCTAGAAACTTTTCCAGACAAAAAAACTCACATAAAAAAACGCAAAACTAATCACAAAAAGTCCTTTTCAAAAACAAGAATTAAACATGAAATTAAAAAATAAAAGTTCATCCACTAAAAAACATTGTGTATCATGAAAACCCAAAAAAATCCAACTAACTTTCCTACCCAAACCCACCAGGGATGGAAAGCCCCCCGTTTTGGGGAAGCGTTTGGGTAAACAAAAAAGTTTTAAATAGTTAAAAAAGGAATAAAAAAAGGAAAACAAAAAAAAAGCATATAATTTGAGAATCAGAGGTCTATATTTAAAAAAAAAAAAAAAAAAAAACTTTAAAGGAAGGGGATGAAAAAAATAAATAAATAAATAACTAACACAAAGATTTTTCAAAAAAATCAGTTTAAAACGGGATAGAAAAGAAAAATGGCGCAAAAAAACAAAAACAAGGTTTTATGTGAAATGTTTGGGGATTTCCGTATTATTAAAAGTCCTGGAGGAGTTTTCCTTAAACCAACTCCCAGCATTTTTCGTTTTATAAAGGTAACTTTGTGACGACCCCCCCAAAGGGACTGTTCCAAAATAGTTTTTTTAAATTTTTTTCCCCAATGCCGGGGAAGGTGGGAACCGGGGGTTTTAAGGGGGAGGGAAAATTTGGATTCTGGATTTTCAACAAAACCCTGAAAAAATTGTTAAAAATATTTTTTTTGGGAAAAACCCACCAAACTTTGTCCCTAGGCAATAACAAGTAAAAACGGTAAAGCTATTAAAATTAAGATGTGATTTTAAAGTCACGGGCCAAAACGCCCAAAATTTTGGGTCGGGGACCCCTACGGGAATAAATGTTCTTTAAAATCTAAGACCCAGTTGTAAGCCTAGAAAAACCCCAAAAAGCAGGCGCATCGGATTCCTCCTGTGTTGGGGACGTTTTACGGGAAAAACCCCTAAATTGGTTGCCCTTATACCCAGAGGTGCGGTGTGTGTGTGTTTTACAAAACCCCAAATTGTGCGGATATTATGGTCAGGTACTCTGAAAAAATGCTTAGAAAAAATACAAAACCCCGAGTGGGTCTGTCCCAATGGCCTTTGGGCGAGCCCGGTGAATGTTTGTGACGCCGCCCTGGCGCTGCCCCCTCCCCCACCCGCCGAGGGAATTTAATCACCAAAGAAGGGGACGGGAAACCCCCCCCTCATGTCCTACCATGGATGGGGGTGAGGACGTCCCGGTGCCCCCACCAGTCCCAAATACCACCCCCTAAACCCCCACTCTAGGGGAGGGATTGATTCACCGAAAAAGGGGTATTAACATGTGGATTCACTGCCGACCCTGTGCTGAAAAGGAGGGTTTCCCAAACTCGTTCAGCCCCGAAGAAAAAGTAAACCCATGCCCAAATGACCCCCAGAAACCCTGACCGGAAGAAAAGGGACGCCAAAAAAGCACGAACCCTACCCCCGGGGAGGTCATTAGACGGGCCTTTCGGGGGCACAAAAAAGGGGGATGAGGGAGGTCAGCCACTGCCGCCCTCCAAAGGAAGCCCGCTAGAAGGGCGGGGAATGGTACCCTCGCGTAGTCTATTACGGGGAAACAAAAAAATTTTGGGCCGAGGGTTTAATGGTCTTTTGGGGTCTCTCTGCAAACAAGACGACTTTCCCCTAAAAAGAAAATAGGGGGAATACCGGTTACCGGGTTTTCCGAAGGAGGGGGCCGTGGGGAAGCCTGTTTTCCGGTTTTTTTTAAGCCGGGATCTATAAGAGGGGACACCCCTTTGAAGGGGTCTCATTGTATGGAGGGGTGAACACCGCCCCCTAAAGAGTCCCAAATTTTTTTTGGGAAAGATACATAAGCCGACTCCTTTCGCCGTGGTGCTCAGGGGTTGTAGTCGCAAATGTAAAGGTTAGGGCCCACATAGCTAAATTTGCAGAAGGGAAACAGCGGTCTGTTGTGCAGAACTCCCCAGGAAAAGGATGCCCTGCAAAACGAGGGAAAAGGACAACGACAACGGGACGCCGCACCATCGTGAAGGGTGAGTCAGGTCAGAGGGGAAGGTTGAGGGCCCTGGCACCGTAACGCCCCCCAAACCCACGAGCCCCCCCCCCCCCCTGCCCCGACCGACCCATCGACCGGGGGTGGCGAGCCCAGCACGGCGGGGAGATAGCATCAGGAAAGAATTGCTGAAATGAAAAAAACCCTGGGCAAGAGTTTGCTGTTGAAAAAATGGAAAATGGAGAAAAAAGTGATCGTGTGAAGGGGAAAAAATGTGCATTTGATGGTTTTTTGGTTTTTAGGATATTTTATTCGCACGAAAAAATGAGGTGTACGGGGGAAAATGTGCGTTCTGATGATGTTGTTATGTTGAAAATACAATGAGTCTCTGATTTTTTTCCCAACGTGCGTTTGATGATGTTAGCGTGTTAGTGATGTTAAAAATCAAAATGAGGTCTTATATTTTTATTACACACGACGGGCCACTGAAACATGAGCAGTGACCGTAAAATTGACACTGAGAAGAGGGAAAGGGAAAAGGGCCCAATCTGTGGGACACACCAGAAAATGCTATCAGGTACGGATTATGCTCAGTACAATACGGGGAAAACCCCAAAACAGAAAAATAAAGAAGATGCAACACAGATACGTAATGCAGTACAAAAAATATGCAACTAAAGAGTTTCTCAAAAAAAAAATTTTGCCAAAATCAGTTAAACTAGGTGGATGGGGACAAAAAAACAATTATTTTTTCTTTCTGAATATACGTGGTGTCACCGTAAAATTTAATGACTTGTTTTACTTAGTCATAACAATAATTTTGCGTTATCTGTTTCAGCCACTAAAATAAAACCGCCCTAAAATTAAAGGGGCTCCACCCCTATACGAACACGGGAAAGACAGGGCCTATTGATTTATGTCGGCCCATACTGAAAATTTGGGGGCAGAAATTATGACAATAAGTGCTATCAGCATTTACTTTTCCCAAACAGCCCGGGGGTTTTTCTTTTTGTACAATTATACGCAAGGAGTAGAAAGTTTCAGACTGTTCACGCCCAACTTTCAAATCACGGCACAATATGCAGGGAGTTTTAATGCTAGACTTAAAATTTTGGAGATAGTAAAATGCATGAAAATGGCGAAATTCCCGACTTTTTGTAAACAACGATCTAGACAGTTTTGATACAGACGGGCAACTCACGGGGCGGGGGGGGGCTAGTTTATGTAATGGGAAAGGGGATCTGTGCAGGGAAAACGTCGCCATGCTTTTAACAAGCTAATCAGGACCACTTTGCAATAGAAACAAGATCCTGTTGATAATACTCATCTCAAAAAAATGGGGCAAAATTTCTTCCCCCCTTCCCTTTGACACACTTAAATCCGATTATGACTGGTAAATGATTACCATAAAAAAGTGTTGATAAATTTTCCATGGACTGACAAACATGGTCATGATTATAAACACTTGGGTCTGCCCAAAAGAAACCCTTAAAGACAGAAAATCCAAGCTAAAACAACCTAAGTGGGTCACCTAAAAAAATTATTAAGAACAAAAGCGTTTTCAGGAGCTTTATGATATCTACAATAGGATAAACCCCGTGAAAACCCTTATTGAATTTTAAAAGGCTAAAAAAAACCTAGGGGAATTTAAAAACTCTTTTCAAAAATGAAACTTTGAACGTTCCACAAAAATTAAACAAAAAACACCTAAATTCGGAGGTCGGGAAAAAAATTTAAATAAATTTTTAGGCAACAAACAAAACCCCCGCGTTCCTAGTCCTTTCACAAGAAATATCTCCTAGTAAATGGGGAGGTAAAAATTGGCTCACTTCCCAAATTTTTCGGGGGGGCCCACCTTATAAATCAAAAATTGCCCAAAATTTGCCTTTGAATTGGATGTTCTGATACTGACCCTCAGACTTTGCTGAGATAGGGGGGAACTGAAAAAATGCACTGATCAAGAAAGCCCCGCCCCAGGAGGTGGAATTACCTATAGTGTCTCCGCCTTATAGCTCAGGTACCTGTAATCCCCTTTTGCACCATCAGTTTAATTTGTCAAAAGGTTTTCTCCTCGCCCCGGGCAGGGGCAGTCAAATCATCCCTAACCCGAAATAAAAACACGAAAATACCGACCAATTTTAAAAAAATTAACCTCATGTGATGAAAATTTTCTAGAAAGGATTTTTTAAAACAGACTCGGTACAGGTTAAAAGGGAAAATTATCTACAACGTCCGGATTCCATGGGGAATAGCACACAACATGCTTTGCAGGTACTTTTCACATCTACCAGGAAGAACTGTTTTCTTGCCTTAGTCAGTTTTTGACTTGCAAACAGAGAAGTCTCCAAAACTTTTGTAAGCTTGGCCCCGGGGTAAGATTTAAAACGGATTAGAATGTATCTCTCGAACGTCTGAAAGTGCCCCTTTTGGGGGATGAGAAGTTCCATTTTCACAGTTTTTTGAATTTGGGGGACGCCAAGGGGGATTCTCAGCCCTATGCTGTTAAATGTCCTCTGCACAAGCTGGTGGAATACCCCACTTGGGGAGGGGTAATCCTTTTGCTTGCTGATGACATAGGTCAGGCTCATCACAAGAGGGGATGTAAAAAATTCTCGAAGATAAAAAGCAAAGGCCATGAGTTGGATTTCCTTTCCGCTGAGAAAACAATGGCTTAAACCATGTCCCCTCCCCCCACCCATTTTTTCGCATAGTTGCCAAGCTTGACTATGCCCCAATTAAAAAATATTTTGGGGTAAATGTAAGATGCAGACCGGGTCTTCTCTCAAAAGAAGAGATCTGGAAGATTGAAACCTTTGAAGTTCTTGTCAAGAGAACAGGCATAAATGTTAAGCTCCTAGATGTTTCATTTGGTTTTTTTTTAAAGGTCATTGTAGACCCCAGGGCCTGCACTTTTGCAGTGTAAGGGAATCAAAAATAGGTAGTTTGGGGGTATGCAAAATGAGCTATAAATTTTTCCTCGGCCCCCGAGAAAGCGGATAGTAAACTGAGATCAAATTTTAAACTTCCCACCCATTTCTGAAAAAAAATATTTATTCCACCTTTTTTGGGGGTAAAAGCTCGGGGGAAACCCTCGTATCTCTAAATTTTCCCAAAAAAACTGAAACAAAAAATCCCCAAATTAACTGACAAATCACAACACGCGCCCCCCTTGATACAAAAAATCTCCATGAACTTATAAAACTCAATGTTCCAATTAGTAAATCCCAAAAAGGTTTGCTCCTTTCCCCATGGAAATTCAACATTGATCGGCCCTTCATGTCTCCCCAAAAAAAACGGGGTGCAAAAAACTGTGTGTTGAAACAAATTGCGCTGCAACGGTAACGGAACACACAGAATCTATGGGCGAGTGCTATGAGTGTTACGTCGACGGTCCTACGCCCCTGGATACAAAGCGGTTGTGCTTGCGCTGTATAAAAAAGGCTTACTAAAAACCCAATTTAATAGAAATAAAAAACGGGGCCCGCACTACACAACGGAGCTGGCGGGGTTACTCCCCCAAACGGAATTCAAAATGTCTAGGGTTTGGGATATTTTTCTGTGACCCCAAAAGTGCTTTTGGGACCTAAATTCTTTCAAAAGGTGGCGTGAAGAAATTGTGAGTTGCATTAAGGTAACGTAACCTATGCACAGAGCGTAATTTCAAAATTCTTTTTTTGGGGAAACCCCTCATGTTTTGGGATAGCAAGCACGACCATGTGACAAATTGGCGAAAAAAACCCGCGAAGGATATTGTGAACATAATCTTGGATGCCTTTGCTAGGGTTCACATTATTGAAAAGTTCTCATAAAGGGGAAAAACTATAATCTGATTAACACTCAAAGGCCTGAAAGCTGTACCTAAGGAATTTCGATCAGTATAGAGAGGGGAAGCCTTCCCAGGGGGGCCCGAAAATCAAACCAGACTTGACGTGGTTACTCCAGAATACGTTTAGGGACAGAAGTACTGGGAAATGCAGGGGCAAAAATTGAGATAAACTAGATGTAAATGTGTAAAAAAAACAACGAAAACTTGAGCACTATTCTCGGAAAGTCAGCGAACAGCCCCTTTCAGACACCTAACATGAGGGATAAAAAAACTATGTGAAAATTTATTTCATCGATCATTGGGGATAACTCGTACTATACCCTAAATTTTTATATAATAACACCTAAACAAAAACAGTGTTATTCAAACACATTGGTAAAAGCTATAAAATAATAATTTTTGTATGATTTTGATTTTTTTACCCTTTTACAACTACAGTATTCAGACTACGTAAATTCAATATATTAAAACTGTAATCATGATTGCCCCACGCCTAGCAAAAGTCGGGGGGGTAATAAACTTACTTTAATTAACTTAATCTAAAATTTCACTAATCCAGTACAAAGCTCCCAACCCTAAACCAAGCTAACCTTTAAACCCCGTAGATTTATAAACTACGATCTGTATTTATGGACCCCTGTGTAATATACACGCTCCCCCAGAACCCCAGGGTTTTAAAAAAAACGATCATATATTCCCAGGGAGGGGGGTCTGCCCCCCGAACCCCCGAGTAATAATACGCCTAGCCCGGGACTATGACCCCTGGGCCTAGTAAAATTTTACTCTATCGCCCCCCGGACCCCCCTGGGATTTTATGCGCCCAACCCGGGTTATACTATCTAATATTTCCCCAGCCAGGAACTCTGCTCCCGGGGCCCCAATAAAACCACATTCTTTTATAGCGAAACCCCCGAACTTTTTTTCCTTGCGTCATTCAAAATTCTTGTTTTTTAAAAATTTTTTTTTGGCATTTGGGGGTCTTGGTTGGCTCAAAGTAATATGAGGCTAGAAGATATCATGTCATTTTTTTTGATACCACTATAGGCTTTTAAAAAAACTCGAATCAAGCAAAACTTAAAAAAGAAATTTCTCACCGGCTTTTCTCAACGGATTGCATCGCACGGCCTGCCAAATTTCCCGGTGGCCAAAGCCCGCCCCCCGGGTTGGGGTTTAAATTTTTCCCCGGGGGTCTATGGGCAGAGCCCCCGGTTTAAATAAAAGATCGTAGGGGATAAATCCCAAAGGATTAAGGTTGCTTTTTTTATTTGGGGGGACACATGGAAAAGTTTCCAAGAGTGAGCACTGGATAGAGAAAAAGGGGCACTGCCTCTTTTAAAAAAAAATAGATAGGAAACAATAAATTAATCTGCGCGGCCTCATGTTACCCCAAAATGAGGGAAATGGTTCTGCATGTCCCTCAGAGACTAAGCCCCTAACACCCTCAAAATGGCAGAATCCATAAATTTTTCCCTTTTTTTAGTCCTTTTTTTATTTTCTAATACCATTTTTTATAAGGATCGCGTTTTCCTTTGCCATATTCTTTCGTTTTCTGTTTACAACCAGGGAAAAAATTTCCGTTTGTTTTTTATTTCCATAATTTTTTTCACTTTTTTTCAAAAATTTTTCCCTTTAGTTTTTATGCAACATATCTTTTGGGTTCTCCCCCTTTAAAAGTAGTTTCGGTTTATGTATTTTTCCTTATCTTTCTTTATCGGATTCTTAATTATTTACAATAATACTGCTTGTTTACCCAAATTCCTCTATATCGGGAAAAATACCTCGCGGTCCTTTCTCACTCACCTCACTTAAGCCGGTGACTGGAGAGCAAGCTCAAATTTTGCGTCAGTGGACATGGGTTGTTCTTTTTTTTTAAAATTGGAATTGTATTGTGTATTTTTTTACTATATCTTTCCTTTTACTGATAAAAGTTTATTTTTGGGAGTACGGCAATTTTGGCGCAATACGGCGGCCAGGCCACCCCTTGCTCGATCGTGCCGGTCAAACAACTAATCACCCAAAATTAAAATTTAAGTGCCGTGAAAACTGCCGCCTTGATAAAGAAAACTATTTTTTGGCCCGCCCTAAAAAATAAGATTCCAAAATTCCCCCTCCCCTGTTCGTCTTACCCCCCCACATGACGGATGTGGCAATTATTTTTTTTAAAGAAAAAGATTTCTCTTGCACGAAGTCTAAGAAATAGGGGTCCTTATAGGTGATTTTTTTACCCCAGGGGGTTTTCCCGGGTGAGGGTGGTAGGGATTTAGACCTATGGATAAATTACAGGGGAAAGGTTTTGGTTTTTATTGGGTTAGAGATTTACTTACCTAGGGGTGGGAATTTTAAACCCGTAATTTTGTTTTCCGAGCGGCGGTTTTACCCGTAATTTTTAAATTTCCTCGTTCTTTAATTTCTTGCCATTTTTTAAAACCTTTTTTTGCATTTTCGTTCCCACAAATGTTTTGGGTGGTTTTCGAAAAAAAATCCCTTTTTTAAAAAGTTTAAAATCACTTCTTCGATTTCTCAGCTTCCTTGGCCCCATCTACCCTTTCCCCCCCCCCCTTAACCCCCCGATTCCCCCATCCCCCCAAATCGTTGGGGGGAGGGAATAAAAAATCCAATTTTGGGCTAGTCCTAGGGTGCTCGCTTTGGAACATTACGCCTTTGGAAAAGTTCCATATTGGAAATTTTGGAAACTCAGTTATTACAAACCGTAATTTTTTCCCAAAAATTGCGGTCGTCTTATCCAAATATGGTAAACCAATAATTTATTTGCCGTTTTTTTGTTGTTGTTTGTTTTTGCTTTTTTATTTCGTTTTGGGCAAAGTTTTTGGGGGGCGAAAAATCGCTTTTAAAACGTTTCATAAATCACTTTTTACTGGCGGGGTTTTTACAAAACCAGTTTCCATTTTTAAACCCCCCTTCAACTCCCCGGTTCCCAGCTTCCCCCCCAAAACTGTTGTGTTTAAAGGAAAAAAAAAATGGGTTTTTACTTAGCTTGGGCCGGCTTTGGAATTTTTCCCAAAAAAACTATAAATTTGGGGGTTTAAAAATTTTTTTGGAGATTGGATCCCAACGCGGGTTTGGGATTCATTCATTCCGATTTTTAAAGGGTTGGGAAAATTGGAACGGGGTTTAAAAACTTGGAAACCCCTTTTAATATATTATTCTACGGGGAAAGGGGGAATTTTTTCACCATTTCCCGGTTTTGGGGCGCGAAAACCTTTTTTTCTACTATTTTTTATCTCATAAAAGGGAGTGCTTTCTTTTTTCCGCTTTAAACATAAAACATGGGGACATTAGCACTGGTTCTTTCGAACCCATTTTTTAAAATTTTTTGGACGAAACGTGTTTTTTAATTTTACCCGAATTTTCCCCCTGTTTCAGCCCCCCCACATGGGAAAAATGTGGGTTTTTGAAGGGTCAGCGGATATTCCAACCCCTTGTTCTGAGGGGGAGGAACTCCTCAATATGCGTAGATCAGTTTAAACAAGGATTCAAAACAATTACCCCAGCTTTTTTCCCTAAATTACCCGATCTGAACCATACTGCGCATTTTAAAAGGGGTGAAAAAATTTTTACCCCTGAAAAGGACAAGCCCCCTCTTTGGGATTTACTTTTCCTTCTATTTACATAAAGCCTTTTTTTGGAAAAACTTCCCTTGAATTCAGGGGGACTAGGTCCCAAAAAAAACATTATTTATGTTAGTATTTTTTCCAAGTTTACATTAATCCGTATCCCTTGTAGTAAACGAAAAAGTACCAGGTTCATTTCTTCTTGCTAAACAATAGTTCAAAATGGTCGTATTACATTTTATTTTTGGTTTGATAAGAAGTGAAAAAATAATTTTAAAAATAATTTTTAATTTTTAAAATACATGGCTAAGCAGCATTATAAAGGGGTTTTAGTTCGGTATAATTTTACCAGGGGGGTCCCGTTTCCAACCCAAACCCCCGGATTTGCGTCCCCTTTAGGTTTTTTGTGAATTTTGTTACTACGAGCCCCACATTGCCCCCGATTTCCCCAAGGATTATCAGTGGGCCCTACTGATATTTTTTTCCCCTTTCCGAATTGGGGAAAAGTTTCCCTTTTAAATTTAAATTGATTCAAATTTTTATTGTAGGTTTGTTATTTTAAATTTATTAAATTTGTTACCTTTGCTGGAAATAATTAAATGATCCTTTTCCCAAAACAAGAAAAGGGAAAACCCTGAAAAGGGGGACTTAAATGCCCTTGATCTAGCACTTGTAGACCCTCATGTGTGAAAAAAATTTAAAAAACCTGTGTTTCGTGGGGCATGGCATGTATTTTGGGGCCAAAGTTTTCCATTTGGGTAAGAGTATTTAAGGCCCTTTTCATTCAGTGGTCCGAAAAAGGGTCGTGGATGTTCCCCCCGGTATACAACCCTTTAAATTAAAATTGTAGCCCCGGGGAGGGGGGTTTTCCTGCTTTTTTGTTAACGGACGCAATCTAAGCCTACTATAATTTTATCACTAAAATAAAGTGGATCTAAAGGGGATAATTATGAAATTTCATTGGATATTTACAGAAAAAATACAAGGTCAATAAAATGCCTGCAAATATTTTTTGATTTGAACACTTCAAATCATATTTTGGCCACGCAAATACTACACCTTTATTTTTGTTTTTTTTAAAAGATAATAAATTTTTTTTATATATTAAAAATTTTAAAATTCATAACCCCCTATATGTAAAAAAATAATGTTTTTTGTAAACCCCCTATTTTAAATATTCAAATTTTTATAAAATTTAAATTTTCTATCTTTTTTTAAACCCCTACATTTTTATCTTAATTTTTCTTCTATACAAACATAAATCACCAACCCAACCAACAACCCCCCCACCCAAACCAACGCAACCCACCAACCCCCAAAATAATATCAAATATTATTATATAATTATAAATATAAAATTTTATTTTTTATTTAATTTATTTAAAATTAAAATATAAAAACATTTACTTAAGTTATTTTTAAATAATAAAAAAAATCTATTTAAATTATTAATAAAATTTATTAAAACAAAATTTTGTTCACGAAAATTTTTCTAAATTTTATTTTTAATTAAATTTTTTTATCTTTTTATTTAAATTTTTTAAAACTTTTATTTGTTTAAATTTTTTTCCAAATTTTTCTTTTAAATTTAAATTTTAAAAAATTTCCCCTTTTTTTTTTTTCAATTTCCCTTTTTTTATAACCCAAATTTTGTGGTTTTTTTAATTTAATGTATAGGTTGGGGGGTGGGGGGGTGTGGGTTGTGGGGGTTCGTGCGCGTTGCGCTGCGCTCTCCGGGGCGGGGTTGTGTGTCTTTCGTGTAAAAGAGGGTTTTGTTACTTAAAAGAAGTTGTTTAATTACTAAATACATATTTAGAAAATTGGGGGTGTGGAGGAGGTTTGTTTCCAAAAATGATGTAGTGGGGTGTTAGTAAAAATATAGTGTTTTAAAAGTTGTTAGATCTATTTAAAAAAAATACTTAAATTTAAAAAATTAAATTTTATATTTTTTATTTTTATAAAATGTTTGTTTTAAAAATAAAATATAATAATAATATTTTTTTTTTGTTAATAATAGGGATATAATTTAAAATTTATTTTTATTATAAATATTAATTTTTTATAATTTTAAAATTTAAATTATTATTTTGGTTTGGGTAAAAAGTTTTTTTATTTTTTATTATTTTAATTTTTTTGTTGGGTGGGTTGGTTTTGTTGGGGGGGGGGTGGGTGATTAATGTTAAATTTATTTTTAAAATTATAAATATATTTTATTTCATTATTCTATATTATAATTAAATTTTTCCTAAATTTTATTTAAATTTATCCATAATAATGTTAAAAAATTTAATTAACTTTTTAAATTATAATAAATGGTTTGTTTTTTTGGGTTTTTTTTTTGGATTCCCCTTCCCCAAATTTAAATTAGGGGAAATTGGTTAGGGCACACACAAAAACGACACCTGACACCTTGGGGTCCCGAAAACCCAACAAGGGGATTTTGAACTCCCCGGGTTTTTTCAAGGCTGTTTATTTTTTTTTTTTTTTGCAAAAAAATACCCTAATTTTTGAAATTTTTGGCTCTTTTTAATTTATCATTTTCCTTTTTTGTGGTTTTTACGTTACAAAATGGGGTTTGAAAAAAAATTAAACGTAAAAAAACTTTTTGTTTTAAAATTTCCCATCCCAGTGGATCCTTTTTTTTATTCTTCACACCACGTTATACAAACCCCCAATGTTGGGTTGGTGGGATATAAAAAAATATTATTATTTAATTATTTAATTAAATTAAGATATGTTTGGGTTGGTTTGTTTTTGTGGTTTAGTTAGGTTTTTGTTTGATTCAAAATTTAATAATTATATTTAAAATTTTTAAATAATAATTTTAAAAATTTTAAAAATTTTTGTTGTTTTGTTGTTTTGTGTGTTATTTTGGGTTTTAATTTTTATTTAAAAATTATTTTTAAAATTTATAAATATTTTTAATTTGGGTGTGTTGTGTGTATATTAATTAATTAATAAAATTTTTAAGAAAATTTTTAAAATTATTAAAGGGTTTAAGGGGCCCCTGGCCCCCAAGGTTAAAAGGTCGGAAATCAAGACTGTCACACCCGGAATCAAATTCGGGATTCGAGCCCCCGAGCCCTTGTTCCCTTTTGGGAGGAACCTTCCTTTTTTTGCCTACCTAAGGTGCCCCCCAGCCCAATTTTAATTTTCCCAAGCCCGGATAAATGAAGAATTTACCTAAAAGGGCCCCCGGCCTCTCCTTTTGGGCCCGGGACCCTAAAACCACGTTCCCCCTTCCCAAGAGCATCATAAACTGAAAATTAAAATTGTTATTGTGACCACGGCGGCTAACTGACCTACCCTTAAAAAGGAAGAATTAAGGGGGTTTAGGAATTTAATTTTTTTAAATAAGGGGGGGTATTTTTAAATACATATTAAAGAATTCTTTATTCTACTTTTTTACTGTATATGAAACGCAAAATAAAAAAAATTAAATTATTAAAATTTAAATTAAAAATAAATTTTTTATTTATTATTTTTATATATCATTTTGTGTAATAAGTTTTTGTAATTTAGGGGATATTAAGGTTTTTGTATATAATATATATTAAAAATTAAAATTAATTATTATATTTATAAATAATAAATTATGGTGTTTGGGTTGTGTTTGGTGTTTTTATATTTTTCGGTTTTAAAATTTTTAAAGTATAAAATATGTAATGTATGTTTTTAAAATAATAAAATTTATAATATTATTTATATTTTAAATAATTTTTTTAAATTATTATTTATTTATTTTTTTAAAAATTTTTTTAATAAATTAATTATAAATATATTATAATATATTATTGAATTAAAATTTTTTTATATAAAAATATATATTTAATTTTTTTATTATTATATATAATTTAAAATTTTAAAATTTTTACATTTTTAAAATTTAAAAATGAAAAATCTTGTGGGGTGGTGGGTGGTTGTGTGTGTGTGTGTTTTTTCATTATGTGTGATTAAAGATTATTTGAATTGGTGGGTTTTTTAATAATTTTTTAATTAATTTTAAAGGATTATTTTCCCTATACAACTTATAAATTTATTCTATCTAAAATTATAAATATATATATTTTATAAAAATAATTATATTAATATTTAAATCATTAATATAATATATAATAATATTTATAAATTTGATAAACCCCCCCTCTAATAACCACAACAACCAACACCACACACAAAATAAAATTTTTAAATATATATATATAAAAATATATATATTATATATATATATATATTTGTTTTGGGTTTTTTGTTTTTTAAAATGAATTGTAAATTAATAAGTTTAAATTTAGGGAAAAAAATTCCACCATTAAAATAAAATTCTTTTATTTCCCCCTTATCACACCCAAAAAAAACAAAAACAAAATAACAAACAAAAAACCACAAAAAAACTTTTTATTTTTATTTTTTTTTTTTTTTTTTTTTAAAATAAAATAAAATTTTTTTTGGGTTTTGATTTTTTACTGGTTTATTTTCTTTCTATATATTTTTTAAAGGGAAAATATTTTTATTTAAAAATAAATAAATAAAGGGTTATATAAATTATTTAATTATAATAATTTTATTTATTCTTTATATTTCCAATTAAATATAAAAAATAAATTTTTTAAATATACAAAAGGGAATAAAACTTAATATAAATAATTTTTGAAAATGTAGAAATATTTAAATTAATTAAAAAAAGATAAAAAAAATTTTTATTATTTTTGTAAATTTTTGGGGTTTTTTTTCGTTTTGGGGGTGGTCTGTTTTTTTCAGTGGCTGTTGGTTTTCTTTTTTAAAAAATAGATTTTTTGATTGAACCTAAAAAGAATCTTTGATATTTTTAGGCATCACTGGATAAGATTGCAATTGATTTTTAAATACATCGTACCTAGTGATCTTGTTCAAATGAATCATGATGAAATGGCCATAATATCAAGCTCAATATTTTAGCGATCCTTGTTGAGCTTTATGACTGCACATGGTAACAGCTAAATGAATAATAGGGTTTTAGGTTAGTCTCTTAGTCCTCAACCAGACCAGCGTTAACGGTACTGGAGTCTACCTGAGCACGTTGAGCTTTCATTTCTTCAAGTTCTTTTCTCCTGAAGAATCCAGCCTGTAAGAGAGACGTGTGAGTGAAGAATGCACCTGAATACGTACATTGGCGACACAAATCAATAATGTATGTCTGATATATTACAAATAATGGCCTTAAATAATCGCAGAATAATGACCTTGAGGTACATCTTTCCAACATATCTCTTAGTATGAGACCATGTCCCTCCTTTAAACTACTCAAGTATATTCTATAGTGGATCGTTATCACCTGCTATTCTAGTAATTCGTATAGTTTTGAAAACTGTATGTGAATGAAAAAATATCATTATTGGAACGGAAATTGTGAAAAGTATATATTGTGAATTTTTCTCCTTGACACAATCATCCCCTTGTGTAATTCACAGTTTTAGGATATTGTTATATATGTTTTAATATGCAAAGTATTCACTATCCCACTCACCTTGTAGAGACCGTAGGTGAGGAGAGAGAGGAGCAGGAGGCCACCCAGCAGAGTCAGCAAGATGACCCACCAAGGAACGCCTTTTCCAGGTGGACTGTCCGGCTGCACTAGTGTCATCACAACGAAATCTGTCTCTCTGAGGGAATGGAAGATTTTTGGTGGTGGTCTTTCATAATGAAATATATAATGCACTAAAAGATAGCCTCTTGTAGGCTGTTATAGCTGGGTAGTATCTGACCTGTTAGTGGCTTACATCTGACAACGAAATGTCAGTAGCTATCGACAGCGATAGAGAAAAAAATATATTATACTTATTGTTAATTACATACAGTTATTTTACAGCTACTTACAGTTCTTTAACTACACGAGGGAAAATAGAATGAGAGAGAGAAAAAAATGCATACTTTTTCCCAACAAAATTCAGCTCAGGATTTAGTGATAAGATCTTTGCCCTTATGAAACTCTTCAAAACAGCTCCTCTTTTCACCGAGATGTGACGAGCTGCAAGAAAGATAACACAAACATAATATATTCTACTTACAAACTGTATTGTCTTATATATCTCTTCAGGTACAGAACCCATGAACACTCACGATACTAACCTAGGACGGCGAGATTGAGCGACAGCTTGACGGTGACATCGGCAACACTACTCGAGGACGGCCACGACTTGATTAAGCATGAGAGCCGAGCACAACTCACCACTGGATTCGAACAGTTCAGACTGGCTGGCTCCGGTGAAGTTTCTTTGCTGTGCATGCTGTGATAGGTTGTTGAAGTACTTTATTAGTAAACCTTTTTTCCGAAAATTCAGATGTCACATATGATATTGATTAGAACATGGCCTCTGTGGTAATGAGATGAAGCCCAAGACAAACAAGATAAACAAATGGATTGCAATACCCAGTCCCAACTAAGATGTTGTTAATGGTGAGTAGCCATTACATTATGCAGTTCATAGCAATTTAATTGATAAATAATAACAGGTATACAGGTAGATCAAACCAACTGATCATTAATTAACCCTGAATGAAGTTTCCCCACCTTCAGTCGACTAAGTAGGCCCATCTCTTGAGCCTCTGAATTACACACGACATGCTCCTTGTATAAATTGTTTCGAACACGACGGATCGCGATGGATCCCTCTCGCCCTCTACTGTCTGCATTTTTGTCAGGAGACCCTGCTATAAACTTAGCCCCCATAGAAGGGAAGTGCATAATTGATACCAGGGAAATTGCGGGGTAATATATGAAGGAAAATTAACTGTATATACAATATATGCGAAGAGTTGACCCCACCACCCGCCCTGGACGATTAAGTATCCTCCACGTATTCACAGCAGGATGGAGTCTATGACCAATGAGACTATGACCAAGACAATTACCATTGAGACAAAGGTCTTTACTGTGTGCACCAGCAAAACATCCCTCACATTGAGCCATCTCGACGGCCGTGTGGTTGTGGACTGCATAGCACGGGAAGAAAGAAATGGAAACTCATACTGGCATTGTTTTGCCTACTCATTAGATTGCACTGCAAACAGTACATGAATTACATGTGGCACTACATGCCATCTAGTGTCATATTTTCCGCACGGTATATGTATTTCTTTCCGTTACTGTTTTGCCGCCTCCCTGAGGGTGGTGGATCCATCAGTTCTTGGGAACTACACCCTTCTGATATGTCTCTTCCTATAAGAATATGTGTTTCAGTTGACTATGTTTCCCTTGCACTCCACAAAATATACATGGCGCAGCTCTCTGTATAAGGGGAATTTTAGGATAATTAATCTGCACATTCGTCTCCCTGTGATCGGTCCTACGCTCCATCTTGCTGTATAAATACATGAAGTATTCTTGATATTCCAGGGCAAGGTTGGCTCTCCTAGGGGATGATTTAGTGATCTACACATATGCATATATTGTACATCCCATTTCCCTTCATAATTTACCTTTTTTTTGAGGGGGGGAGGCAACCGTAATGCCCTCCCTTATTATCGGGGCCACGATTGTGGGGTAGAAGGAGGTATACGCGACTTCATTCCTGCGTATATGAGTAGTAGAGGGTGAGAGGCATCCGAATGTGCCAGTATTAGAAATAATTACCAGCTGCATCTGCCTCATCACCTCTAACACCACAGCTCTCTCCACTCAGAACCAATGCCCAAACCGACCAAGATTTAGCAGAAAATGGCCAGAGTGCAAGGAAAATACGAGGCAAACAGAAACACTCGAAAGCTAAGATAACGGCACGCAGTCGTGTCGGTAGAATTTTAATTTTCTAAGGATATTTACAGAAGTGTCTAAATTTTGATTTCTGAAATGCCACTGAAATCAAGAATCTTTGCACTGTGACTATATTCCTCTATTCCAATACTAATAATTTATAATGATTAATTCAAATTTAAGTATCAATAGGAAAAAACATGACTTCTGTAAAGTAATGCTAAAGTATATATTTCACATATTCGCAAACCATTGAAAGTATAGACAATGAACATAAAGCTATCATCACAAACTAACATTCACCCCAATTTCCACACCAGCCTATGAAACTAAACCCAAAAGATGACATCAAAAATAAAGCATAATGAAAAAAAGGGAAAACACATTTCGTCATCTGCTTTCGAAAATCACTTACGTAGGAGTTCCCTGGTGTTGCTTTGTTAAAGTTTGGCGACCGTTATCTGTCAGGACCGTTGGGACTTCTCCTTCTGCCCCTTCGTCGGGTACAAATGAGGCGCCCGTAAGAGAACAGTAAAACTTCCGCTGTTGGAAGTTTGTCTGTAAATCATAGGGAGATTAAGTCAAAGATACAGTGATGCAACAAGAACGTTACTGATGATTCGTACCCACGAAACAACTTTTCAGAACATTATTTGAAAATACATTCGAATATGATTATTAAACTAAGATACATACTAACCATAACCATCATAAGTATTCATGACAGACATCACATATTTCTATTATCCTAACATTTTTAGGATAATAGATATTTCACAGTTCAGTATGGCACTTTATTTTGGCCTCTGCGCATGCATGTCCACATTAAAGTGCTATTTTACCTCAAGACCATGGATGTTGAGAAATTTCACAGACTTTCCGTGCGTTGTAAAATTCACAGGAATATCCACAGTCAACTCCACTTCGCCAAGAGGAGTTGGCCCCTCCTTCATCAGCTGAAAGCAGGATGAGGCATTATGTATGGGAGAATCTACGCAGGCTGTATCCACATTCTCTCTCTCGCTTGCTCTCCACCTCCCCCTCTCTCTCTCTGGATATATATATGTGTGTGTGTGTTTGTGTTTGTGTTTGTATGTATGTGTATGTGCGCGAGTGCGTGTGTCTACATCTATATATCTATGTCTGTTCGTCTGTTTATATATTTATCTACATCCATATCGAAATCGAAATCTGTCTATTTATCTGTCTATCTATCTATCTATCTATCTATCTAGATATATATTCCTCTATCTATATCTATCTGTTTATATAAAAAGAGAGATAGATTTCTACAGATACAGTATATATGTAGTCACAGATAATGATATGTATATATGAATATATCGTATATTGCAGAATATTGTAGCTGTTGTTTTCTTCAAAAGTAATATACCAGACATAAATACATTGGGTTACTTCAGATCCCATAAAAATGCAACAGAATTATGCTGCATTGCCCAATATATGCAAATCCGCGCACGGGCGATGTGTGTGCGCGCGGATTTGCATACCTAGATACGATAGTGGGTGAGTTTATCGTAGATATGATGGTGGGTTGAGAACCACCAACGGTGATTACCTAAACAACCACTCCCCTTGAGAAGGATCATGAGTCAGCCACCCTGGTATAAAGACCCAGTCAGCTCATGATGTCAACATGGCGCCAAGTAGTTCGTTAAACACTGCATCGGTGATGGCATGAATATGAATATATATATATATATATATATAATAGATATAATAAAAAATATGAAATATAATAATATAATAATACATACATATATATAATACATACATATATATATATATATACATAATATATATATATATATATATATATATATAGATATATAATATAATAATTATATTATATACATATAATATATATATATAATATATAATATAGTATATATAATATATATATACAATAATTATACAAATATATAATATATATATAATATATATATATAATATATATATATACATATAATATAATATATAATATATAATATATTATATATATTATATATATATATAATATAACATATATATATATATATACATATATAATATATAATAAATAATATAATATATATAACATATATATATATAATATAGATTTTATATATATTTATATATATAGATAATAACATATTAATATATTTTAATACTATAATATAAATATATATATATATACAATAATAAAATATAATATATACATAATACATATATATACATATATAATATATAATAAAATATATATTATAAGATATATACAATATATATATATATAATAACATATATATATATATACATATTATATATTATATAAAATAAAATATGATAAAATATAATACATATATAATATATATATATATACATATATATTAAAATATTATTTTCTTATATA
>NC_051425.1:23558755-23563755 GCF_015228065.2 Penaeus monodon | reverse complement strand
AACACGTGTACAAATTAAACTAATATACGGCAAAAGGGCCTAAAGTAAACAATGTAGTGGATAAAACGATAATACTTGCAACGGAAATCTGCTGGTACCCATCCCTAACTTAGTCCTCAGTCTTCCTTAGTTTCTTCATGCCCTCTTACTCTGTTGCCTTTGATTTCTTCCCGTCTAGCTCTACAGTCTAACTTCTTTAGCTTAACTTAACCCTCTCCATAGTTTCTCACAGACGCAGGCCGTACCCCGGTTGATCCAGCGCGGCCAGGAAGATCCCAACCCCCTGGGGGGTCTGGCGGTACCGCCATTGCTATGGTTTCATTATGTGTGGATGTAATTTTAAAAAGTCGAACGCGTCAGTTTTTGTTGTTTTTGTTTCTAATTCCCCACATTTCTAATTTGTCTGAGGAATAATGTAATTTATGACAATAAAAGTAATGATGATAATGACGCCAGTAATGAAATAGTATTTTCAACTTAATTTATCCAAACTGGTTCTGGGAAAACGGTATGTAATAAGGCACGTTTTTTTTTTTTTTTTTTTTTTTTTTTTTTTAATACTGGTCACATCTCGGCTTCTCAGTCTTACACATCACTCTCGCGTTGAAAGTACATACCAGGATACCTGTTGCCGTTTGATATCGATGCCTCTGGAGATGGGGCATGCCAAAACCCGAGAAAGGGGCAGAGAAGTGCTGCGGCAGGAGATGCTGGGAAAAACTCGTCCTCAGACCTTGTGAGGAACCCAAAGGGAAATGTATACAGCTCCGTGGCCGTCTTCCCCAAAGGGGGACCCATGCTATGTCTAGAAAGGAAGGAAGGAATTCGTTATTATATTTTACAGTCTGGAAAAAGTGCATCCAAGAAAGGGCTCTACTGGCCCCGGCATGTAAAATGACCCCCAAAGGAAAAAGAAAAAAACATAATGAATAGCTTGTTGACGCGAACAACCTGTGCGACCTTCTTCAGATAGTCATTTCTGAAAGGTATTGGGCGTAGTTAAGAAAGAGTGGTCTGACATTTATGACATATTAAAGAGAGAAAAAAGACATGGACGATCTAAAGGTAATATAGAGTCTAAGAATGTTGCCGCGATGTGTTAACAAGGTAACGGCCCGATTGCTGATTTTCATAGTTCCGTACTAACGCGATATTAATGTACTTTATCGTCTCCGTCTCTCTGACTGAAGTCCTTTCCTGACATATCTGTAAGTAGTGCTTTGTATTATAAATGAGAATATACCATCACTAGTAGGGATTCAATAGGATAAGGGTGAGAATAGCTTGTGTTCCTTCAGATTCTGAAATTTAAACTTGTCAAAACCGAAATGTTCTCTCTCTCTCTCTCTCTCTCTCTCTCTCTCTCTCTCTCTCTCCTCTCTCTCTCTCTCTCTCTCTCTCTCTCTCTCTCACTACATGTACCTGCATTTGTCTATATCCATTGTCAACTTTAGCCCATCTAAATACCCTTTCCATCCCTTTCCATCTATCCAGCTCAATTTCACTCTCACTCTAGATCTGCCAGTAGACATCAAAACAATTTACATACTATTACATTCAGAAGCGCCTATGATAAGTTGCAAACCCACAAAGCGCTCTCTAAATTCTCCGTGTCACTTCCGCCATAGAAATTGAACAAACGAAAGTTTTATTCCATGACATTTCCGTAAAGCCTTTTGAAACTTACCCTGGAATCCATCTTGGTTAAGGTCTCCACATGCAGCCAGAGTGGTGCCAAATCTCGCCTCGGCTTTGGCACTTCCGTGGTAATGTCTGTCTGATAATTCCATGTGGCTTGGCCTTGTTGCTGTAGAAGAGTTTGTCATTATTCCTATTATAATGGCACAGTCGATGAGTATTCATCATAATAATCATTGCATGAAAACTTTATGAAAATAATCATTCATTTATTTTCCTTGTCACGATGGAAAAGAGGAATATAGACTGTGACTGTTATATTCTGATGTCCTTGTATAGAGGTGCAGTATGTCGGAAATCTATTTTCCCCTTTTACATGGCCCATGCACACTCATCTTGATTATGCTTACATTGTCACTCTGCAAGATCTGAGCCAGTCTGGAACAGCCTACTTTAGGTATTGCATTTGATTTCTTTCCCAATAGCCATGCCTTCGAAAAAATCTATGGTCTCAGTTCCATGCCTTTCACAAGAGATCGTGGCATTTAAGATAGAGAATGTTTCAGAAGGATCTCCCTTGGCTGTGGAGGAGAATCTTGCCTTCAATCTTTACTGATATCCATCCATGTTTCTCAAGTCCTCGCACACCACATGCAGGACCTAACTGTCTTGAACTTATCCAGATGAGAACTTAATCTGATTTCTGAGGCAGTTTTCATGGTTCTTAAAACATTCAGTAGTTCGTCGGGTGACCTAAGATACCCCTTTCTTTGCCCATCCATTGGAACTGTACTCTACCGAATCATTTTTATTCATTCAATAAAACCTTTTTTTCTGAAACAACATTTTTGCGTCTTCGGACATATTTATATAATTGCTTTAGCATTCTCCTTGTCATACCTTTAGGAGAGTTCCTCAGTCCCCAAGTTTCTGGTTCAGCCTTTGGTCTAAACCACTCATAGAAGCTTCATGCTTACTCATCGCAGAGGAGGGGTTGTTGATGCTTGCTACTACTGCAGGAGATGTATGAATGAGAATGAATGACTTCACAGTACAAGAGTTATTCATTCTTCATACACAACTTATTATACACTGTTCATCTTCGCTACTACTCTATGAATAAGTATCCAGAAGACAGGCTGCGATCTGCTGGTCCCGTTTCATTATATAATTAGTGGCAAAAACAGGACGCATGTTCTCAATGCTGTCTTGTAACTGTTCTGATTTTTAAATGCCGTATATTTGCAGATGCTTAGGACCTTGATTATCACGGTATAGGAGTTACTAAACTGTTCAGCAACATTACATTTTCCATGGGGCCCTTCTTTTCCAAGAGTTAGATACAAATTATGTTCTACCTCCTTCCTCTCAGGCCACATAGTTCAATGAAGCTCTGATTTTCCTTCAATCGACCATCAGGTGGGAGATCGAAACTCGCAGACGGATGGACTCTTTCTTCGCAACGGTTCCACTCCCTATTTCCGCTTCCAAAGTGTCCTTTAAGAGAGTCATTCCTAGATCACTCAAAAGAGTCTGATCTTTCTCCCATAAGTACTGTGAAGGGGAATCTTTCCCAAACAACATGCAATGCTCTTGTGTCTGGTCTCGAAGTATTTGGTCATTGGTACCAATCTTGCTTCAGACATCTCTTTGTGAAGAGAGTTTTCATCTTTTTCATTTTCTTCTAATCCGCTCTTCTTATTCATTGTAGGCTCCTGGTTGTTGGTTGCCTCTTCCAATTTTTCTATATGGAAGCTGTGGAGGATCGTGCATGTGTGGATAACCAAGACCGTGCCGTGACCGGAACGGGAGCGGACCGTGATTAGACCGTTCCTTTAGTGTAAATAGGGCAGCAAATGGAGTCACATCTCGTCGCCCTCGCCAAATCTTTATGCCTTGTGTTTACTTTCTGTATTTGCTCCAATGTACATCATGATCAGACGGCTTAACAAAAAAAAAATTCACTCTAATGTATCATTATAATTAGCAGCTGCCTCCCGGACATCCCAACTCTAAACCAATACAATACTTACACTTGTGGTTTTATACACACGACCTTCCCCATATCAAAGCGTCGGGCATGGAGTACATGGGCGCACCAAACCACCAGGTCACTAAATCCATCACATTGATGTCGGCAGCCACAAGCGATGCCCCAAAGTTCTCTCCAATCTGCGCGCCGTCCCACCCCTTATAGATTTCTTTCCCTTTTCAAAAATTCCCCTTTGAAAAAAAAAAAAAATCATGGTTTGGGTAACAATCTTAAATTTTTCATTTTTCCCTTTTTCCATTGAAAAAAACCCCTTTGGGAAACCCCAACAACCCCCCAAAGTTGGAATCTCCTGTTTTTCTAAGAATTTTATTTACAAATTCCACCCACAAACCCCAAAACACCCCAACCACACACACCAAAAAATAAATTTGATAAATTTTAAGAAATAAAATATAAAATAATTCTTATGCCAAATATTTTGGAAAAACCAATTACAAATTTAATTAATTTTTAATTTTAATATATAAAAAAGTAAATAAATTTTTATAATTAAAAAATAATATAAAAAGTAAAAATAAAAATTTATAAAAACCCCCAACCCCCATATTTGTGGTTTGGGGTGGGGTGGCCCCCTTGGGTGGTGTTGTGTGGGCGGTTTTTTTGTTGGAATTGGGGTGTTGTTTTTATTATTTAAAATATTTATTTTATTTATTAAATAAAAATTAAACAACAAAATTTTAAAATAAATTTTAATTTTAAACATATATTTTATATATAACAATAAAAAAAAAAAAAAAAAAAAAAAAATATAAATATATAATATATATATATTATATATATTTTATATATATATATATATATATATATATATATTAATAAATATTAAAATTTTGTTTAAATAATTTAATATATTAATTATATATAATATATAAATATATATATATATATTATATTAAATTTATAAAATTTATATATATTAATATATATAATAAAAAATTATTATAATTCAAAGGCCATATTTTTATGTGGTTTTTGTTTGTTGGGGGTTGGGGTTTTGGGGGGTTTTTTTTTGGGGGTTTTTGGTGTAACTTAAAAAAAAAATTTTTTATTTTTAAAAAAAATTTTTAACTCCAAAAAATATTTTAAAAAAATTAATTAAAATAAAAAATTTTTTAATTAAAAAATTTTATAAATACTTAAAAAAGAAAAAATTTTGAATTTTAAAATAAAATTATAAAAATAATAAAAATTATTATCGGGGGGTTGAATTTAAAAGAATAACAAAACTATAATAAAAAAAAAAAATTAAAATTAATATCAAATAATAAATAAAATTAAAACGAAATTGACCATTTAAAAGGGCTATAGA
>NC_051425.1:23541255-23553755 GCF_015228065.2 Penaeus monodon | reverse complement strand
AAGTCAATTTTGTTTTTTTAATTTTATAAAATAATATTATATAATAATATATATATAAAATTTTTATATATATATATAATAATTGTATAATATATGACATATATACATATATATGGGACACACACCCCCAAAAGATATATATATATATATATATATATTATATATATATAAATTATATATTTATATACAAATAAACAATATTAAAAAATAAATATATATATATATATATGTATTTAATATATATATATATATATATATTATATAATATATAATATAAATAATATAAAATACACACACACACACACACACACACACACACACACACACACACACCACCCACCACACACACACACACAACACACACACACACCACATAAACAAGCATGTATGTTTTAAAAATATATATATATATATATATATTATATATATTATATTTTATATATATACAATATAAATATATATTAATATTTTTTAAATATATAAATTTATATATAGTATTTTTATATATTTTCATAATATATATTGATATATATATATTTTTATACTATATATTATATATATATTATATATATATATAAATTTTTTTTAAAAAATATATATGGGGTGGGTGTGTGGTGTGTGTGTGTGTGTGTGGGGTTGTGTGTATGTGGGATGATATACAGAACAATATGTTAAAAAATTTAGAAATTTATTTTCAAACTTTTTGTTGTTGTTCAATCTTTTTTTGCAGATGGAGAATGAACAATGAACCTATTTTAAGAAAAAGAGATTCACGCACACCACCCGGCAATTCTTTGTTCGATCTTTATTTTTGATAAAATCCGTTCCATTTCAGGCAACCCCGCGTACTATCCCAAAGGGGGGCCGGACTGCCCTTCACTTTAGAAGACCCGACGGAGAGATAGGGGTGCTCCGGGGTCTGCTCTGGGGAGGTGAGGATATGGGTTTTTGCTACGGTGTTATGGGAGCTCTGTGGGAATATGATCCTTGGTTAATTATTAAAAATTTACTTTACTTTTTTATATATGAAAAATAGGACAAAAATTAATTAACCTTTGTGAATTTGGGTTTTCCCGGAAAAGTCATCCGGTTCAAAAACATAACGAAAGTATTCTCTATCGATTTTTCCCCACTCGTGTCGTCGTCAGACAATTGTTCAGAAAGTTCTAGTTTTCATCAAGTTTGTAGATGCAAAAACACGTCCATAGAGGAAAATGATCTTTTGGGCTATCTGTGGCGTCCGGCAACTTCTGTCACCAATAAAATTTCTACGCAGCGGGAGCCACTCGGGGAGCCAATCTCTCGGGGGGGAAAAGCATAGGGTTTTCCCCATATGGTGATATTGTTCGGAAATGGCATTTAAAGGAATAGATATGCTATAATGAAGACCGTTTTTACATCTTATTCCGGTGATTTTATTTGTTTTTCCCTAAAAGTAAAGATATAAAAAATGAAAAAAATCTATAAGTGGGACGGCGGCAGATTGGAGAGAACTTTGGGGCATCGTGGTCCCGACATCAATGGGAGGATTTAGTGACCTGGTGGTTGGTGCGCCATGTCCCCATGCCCGACGCTTTGATATGGGGAAGGTCGTGGTGTATAAACCACAAGTGAAAGTTTTGTTTTGGTTTTAGATTTGGGGGGATTCCCGGGAGGCAGCTGCAAATTATAATGTACTTTGATAAATTTTTTTTTTTTGTTAAGCCGTCGGACATGAGTACGGGAGCAAATCAGAAAGTAAACAAAAGGCATAAATTTTTGGGCGGGGGGGACAGATGTGATCCATTTGCCCCCTTTTTACAAAAAGGGAAAGGGTCAAATCACGTCCGCCCCCTTTCCCGGTCACGGCACGGTTTTGGTTATCCCACATGCACGATCCTCCACAGTTTTCCATATAGAAAAATAGGGAAAAGAGGCAACCGGGACAACCAGGAGCCTAAAATAAATAAAAAGAGCGATTAGAAAAATAAAAAAAGATGAAAACTCTTTCAAAAAGAGATGTCTGAAGCAAGATTGGTACCAATGACCAGAATACTTCGGACCAGACACAAGACATTTCATGTTGTTTGGGAAAGATTCCCCTTCCCAAATACTTTGGGAGAAAGATCAGACTCTTTTTAAATGATCTAGGAAGATCTCTTTAAAGGACATTTTGGAAACGGAAAAAAGGGAGGGAACCGTTGCGAAAAAAGGCCATCCGTCTGCGAGTTTCGACTCCCACCTGATGGCGATTGAAGGAAAATCAGAGCTTCATGAAAAATATGTGGCCGGGGAGGGAAGGGAGGTTAAAAAATTAATTTGTATCAAACTCTTGGAAAAAAAAAGGGCCCCTTTAAAAGGGAATGTTGTAAACAGTTTATTAACTCCTTAAAACGGTGAAAATCAAGGCCCTAAGCTTTGCAATTACGGTTTTAAAAAAAATCAGAACATTTAAAAAAAGCATTGAGAACATGGGGTCCTTTTTTGCCCCTAATTATAATAATAAAAAGGGGACCAGCAATCGCACCCTGTCTTTTGGAATTTAATTCATAGAGTAGTAGCGAAGATGAACAGTGTAAAATAATTTGGGTTGAGAATGAAAAAATTTTGTACTGTGAAGAAATTCTTTCTCATTAAAATAATCTCCTGCGTAGTAGCAAGCATCAACAACCCCCCCTCTGCGATGAGTAAGCATGAAGCTTCTAGGGAGGGTTTAGACCAAAAGGCTGAACCGGGAAACTTGGGGATGGGGAAAAACTCTCCTAAAGGTTTTTGAAAAGGGAGAATGCTAAAGCATTTTAATAAATAGCCCGAAGAGCAAAAATGTTTTTTCAAAAAAAAAAAAAGGTTTTATTGAATGAAAAAAAATGATTCGGTAGATACATTTCCAAGGGGAGGGGCCAAAAAAAGGGGGTATTTAGGTCCCCCGACGAACTACTAAATTTTTTTAAGAACCAGGGAAAAAATTTGGCCCAGAAATCAGATTTTTTTCTCATCGGAAAGTTAAAGGGACAGTTATGGTCCTGCATGTGGTGTGCGAGGATTTGAGAAACATGGATGGATATCGGGTAAAGATAAAGGGGGGGGGGCAAAGATTCTCCTCCACAGCCAAGGAGATCCTTCTGAAACATTCTCTATTTAAAAGCCCCGACTCTTGTGAAAGGGATGGAAAATGAGAACCCTTTGATTTTTCGAAGGCATGGCTATGGGAAAGAAAACAAATGCAAAACCTAAAGTAGGCTTTCCAACTGGCTCAAGATCTTGCAGAGGACAATGTAAGAATAATTAAGAGAGGGATGGGGGAGTTAAAAAAGGGGAAAAAAAGATTCCGACATACTGCCCCCTCTATACAAGGGCATCAGAAATTTTAACAGTCACAGTCTATATTCCTCTTTTCCCTCGTGACAAGGAAAATAAATGGGAAAGATTTTTTTCAAAAGTTTTTATGAAAAGATTATTATGGAATAACTCATCGACTGTTTCCCTTATAATAGGAATAATGACAAACCTTTTACAAACAAAAAGGGCCCAAACCCCAATGGAATTTTCAGACAGACATTTCCCCGGAAAATTTCCCAAAACCGAGGCGAGATTTGGGACCACTCTGGTTTCAGTGGGACCCTTTAAACCAAAATGGATTCCAGGGAAGTTTTAAAAGGGTTTTCGGGGAAAATCATGGAATAAAAATTTCCCTTTTTTAAAATTCTAGGGGAAGTGAACGGAAAATTTTAGAGAGCGCTTTTGGTTTCAACTTATCATAGGGCTTCTGAATGAAATAGTATGTAAATTTTTGATTCTACTGGCAGATCTAGATGAGAGTAAATTTTGAGCTGGATAGAGGGAAAGGGGAGGGAAAAGGGGTATTTAGAGGGTAAGTTGACAGTGGATATAGAAAAATGCGGGGACATTAGTGAAGAGAGAGAGAGAGAGAGAAGAGAGAGAGAGAGGAGGAGGAGAGGAGAGAGAGAGAGGAGAGGAGAGAGAGAGAGAACATTTCGGTTTGACAATTTTTAAATTCAGAATTTTGAAGGAAAAAAAGCTTTCTCACCTTATCCTATGAAATCCCAACTAGGATGGTTAAATTTCATTTAAATAAAAGCACTCTTACAGATATGTCAGGAAAGGACCAGCAGAGAGACGGAGACGATAAAGTACATTAATATCCGTTTGTACGGGAAATATGAAAATCGCAAAACGGGCCGTTACTTTTTAACACATCGCGGCAAAAATCTTAGACTTATATTACCTTTAGATGTCCAGTCTTTTTTCTCTCTTTAATATGTCATAAATGTCAGACCCTCTTCTTTAAATACGTCATACCTTTTAGAAAGATATCTGAGAAGGGCGCACAGGTTTTTCGCTCAACAAACTATTTATTATGTTTTTTTTTGTTCCTTTTGGTGGTTTTTATTTTACATGCCAGGCCATAGAGTCTTTTTGATGCACTTTTTCCAGACTGTAAAATATAATAAAGAATTCCCTTTCCCTTTCCTTTCAGAATAGCGGGGTGCCCCTTGGGGAAAACGGCCCCGGGGCGTATAATTTACCTTGGTTTTCCTCACAAGGGTTTAGGACGAGTTTTTTCCCCGCATCTCCGCCGCAGCCTTTTCGACCTTTCTCGGGTTTTTGGGATGTCCATTCCAGAGGGGTCGATATCGACGGCAAAAAGGATCCTGGTAGTACTTTCAACGCGAGAGTGAGTGTAAGACTGAGAAGCGAGATGTGACAGATAAAAAAAAAAAAAAAAAAAAAAAAAAAAAAAAGTGCCTTATTACATACCGGGATTCCAGAACCAGTTTGGGTAAATTAAATTGAAAATACTTTTTCATTACTGGCGTCTTTTATCATCATTACTTTTATTGTCATCAATTACATTATTCCTCAGACAAATTAGAAATGTGGGGAATTAGAAACAACAACAACAGAAACTGACGCGTTTCGACATTTTAAAATTACATCCACACATAATGCACCATAGCAATGGCGGTACCGCAGACCCCCAGGGGGGTTGGGATGCTTCCTGGCCGCGCTGGATCAGACCGCGTACGTGCCTGCGTCTGTGAGGGAAAATATGGGGAGGGTTAAGTTAAGCTAAAGAAGTTAGACTGTAGAGCTAGACTGGAAGAAATCAAGGCAACAGAGTAAGAGGGCATGAAGAAACTAAGGAGACTGAGGACTAAAGTTAGGGGGATGGGTACCAGCAGATTTCCGTTGCAAGTATTATCGTTTATCCACTACATTGTTTACTTTAGGCCCTTTTGCCGTAATATTAGATAATTTGTACACGTGTTCTATCGGGTGTTGATGGCATAGGATTTATAAAAATTATCAGTTGTCCTTTTGTATTTTTTATTTATTCATATTATTTTTCTATTATCCAATTTTTATTGTCATTTTTGCTTATTCTACTGCTTAGGAGGAGGCCCTTTGATGTCTTCCTTTTATCTTACACACACACACACACACACACACACACACACACACACACACACACACACACACACACACACACACACACACACACACACACACGTTTCATTGGGAAAGGAGATATGAAAGTAAATTGTAGTATACTAATGGCTAATGAATGAGATGATGATGTTGATACTGGTAATATAATAATAATGGTGATAGCGATAACGATAATGATGGTGATAACGATAATGATAGTGATAATAACGATCATAACAATGATAACAATAATAATAAAAATAATGATGATAATAAGATAAATATCAATAACAATGACTATTATTTACAGTGCGATAATAACTGCACTCTTTTTCCCGCCTCTCCAGACTTGGCCATCGGCAGCTTCCTCTCGGGCCATGCAGCAGTTTTGAAAAGTCGACCGGTGGTGGATGTCTCAGCTAACTTAACCTCGATGCCATAAGAGTAGCTCTCACTGATACTTCGCTCGAATTGCGTGTCTGTTCAGCTACATTAGTTTCATGGACGATTTAGAAGTCGGTGAGAGTGAGAGTGGCCTTTCTCCCGTTCCTCCTCGTTGTGAAATATATGATTTTCTTTCTTTTTTTATTGTTCCGTTTGTTGGTTGTTCAACTTCCCCCTCTCTCATTTGTTTTCCTTTCTGTTTTTTTTTATCCTTTTTGGTTTGCTGTTCCTCTCTCTCCCTCTCTCTTACAGGTAGCCTAACGAATCCATGTCCTCAGGTATCAAAGGTAACATCACTTTAGACTACCAGTTCATGTCTCCGCGAGCCTCCTTCCCAGACACCAACTCCAACATCAAGGAATTCAGGCTAAAAGACCAAAAGTGCAAAGACTACTGATTACACTGAAGGCAAGTAATTCATCTGTTTATTTACAATGCTATTAAGCCAGTATTCATCTAATATCTAACACATTTAATGCACTTCCACTCAGGCGGATAAGATTGACGCACGGCAACCAATTTTGGTGAGAGCTGAGTGGGAGCTGGACCATTCCCAGTCTACTAATCTTCTTTGTAAGTGTATCTTCTTCCTTCATTGTAAGTATTCTTGTCTGAACCTTGACATACAGATAAATACCTGGAGTATGTTTTAGTCGAAAGACTTGCTGGACGGTCTTATTTTGGCATTGTTAAATTTTGCTCTTTTTGGTTCTACTGTTTACAGTTCTTGGATCTTTCCATTTATTTCCTCCTTAATTCCTTTCTAATCAGCACAACCGGTGATGGATCCCAGTCAGCCTACCACAGTGATAAGACAGGTGGGCATAATTACAGGCTGCGAGAAGGACGGCGACAAAACCTGCCGTGTGGATCTAGGAGTTAAAGCCACATCTTCCAACCAAGAGTGAGTCTCGTCTTTTCATTAGTTGTCAGACCAAAAGACCTCTTAGGCACGTTGCTGCACAACTAATAACTTCACTTTACCGAGAGAGTCAGGTATCCAGAATCAGCATACTTTACCTCCAACATCGTCCATAAAATGTCCATTCCCAGGACGGCATCTGTGATTGGTAGCGAAGACAAACCCTCCGTGACAGTAAGTGTGTCCAACAAAGGAGAACCTGCCTTCCTCCCCAGCGTTACAGTCAGAGCAGACCCTCCCCTCGCCCTGCTACTCCCCAGCACACACAGCTGTGACTTCCCTTCAGCAGACAGGTCCTCCTGTATGTCATCTCAGGAACCCAATTATGCCTGGCGAGAAGGTAAGATAACTTTTGGAAATCAATAATAATTCAAGTGCGTCAGTTTTGCAACTGTTTCTCTCTCAGTGTTAGGTTTAGAGAGCACCATGAATCTTTCTCATGATGAGGCGAGGAATGGTATGCAGAACGCATTTTCCTAATGCATCTTATCATGAATGTTTCTAATGAAATCCATATATATTAATATATATATATATATATATATATATATATATATATATATATATATATATATATATATATTTCTTATAAGCTACATATTCCTTGTCTGTATGCTTAATATTTACATACGCAAAAACATCTCCATGGAAAGTCGCATGCAAGTGTTCGACGAGCAAATAAAGAGAATTTAACAAAGTAAGCTTCCGCATGTGTGATATTAGCGCTTCTTCCACAGTTCATGTACCCGAATTTTATATCCTCTTAGTGCTTCCTTGGCATTTCCACGTCACTGTTAACTACAAAGGAGAATGTAAATGCACAACAATGCCTTTAAATTTTTAAATTCACCCTTCGTTCGATCATTTTTAACCAAATAGAGATAGATGCAATTCAGGTGCCAATAAACTAAGGAAGTTGATTTAGATAAAATGTATTGCACAGCACTGGAGATTCACACAAACACACCCCCAAAGATAATCACCAGCACGAACCCCTAGGATAATTCATAGTTATAACTTGAATGACCATTTTAGCTTATTATTTTATGATTTTATGTATATTCTTCGTTTGCCATGAAATGAAAAATTGTCCAATAATGGTGTATTTTATAAAACAGATATTATTTCAAAATTAGAATGGTTTGAAAATATAGATTTTTTTTAGATCTTATTTTTATTGACTACAGTTGTTATTATTTTTTATAGAATATATAATATATTTAAAATTTTATTAAAATTTTATTTTTCCCAACAATTTGCATTAATTCAAAGAACACACAAACACACAAAGCACAACACAAATTCAATGAGCTATATAATATATGCACAAAATATAAAAATATGATAAGGATTATTACAGTTATCAGAGAAGACAGAATGTACAAGCTCGGGGACAATTAACACTAACACCAAAATACCATTATTTGGACTTACACTATATATCTATATATTATATTTACTTTTAGATAGTTTATATATAAATATATATATATTATATATATATATATATATATATATATATGTTATTGATAATAAATGTCGTTATATATATTAATATCGTTATACTTTTAACTTTATACAATAGTGGTTTTATAGATATAAATAATATATAGTAGATATAGAGACAGAAACCAACACAAAACACGACCAAAAATAAAAAAACAATACCAAAATATATTAATAAAATTTTTTTATATAATATATATATTATATATAAGAAAAAGAGATAGAGAGAAAAAGAGAGAGAAAAGAATATTATAATAAATAATAAAAAAATAACCAGATTAATAAAACAGAAAATTATATAAAAAGCATAGTTATATAATATATTATATTAATATTAAAAAAAAGATATATATATATATATATAAAAATATTATAAAAATATATATATATAAAATATATAGTATATAAATAAATATATATAATATATATGTATATATATATATATGTAAAATAATAAATAGATAAAGTATAATATATAATATATATAAATATATGTAATAGATATATATATGTATATATATATAATATTATAAAAATATATATAATTATATATATAAATAGGTATGTATATATATAAATATATATATATATATAATATATTTTATATTATATATATATTTTAATATATTATATATATATATATATTATATATATGTATATATATTTTATGTATATATATATTATATATATATTTATATATTATATATATATGTATAAAAATATAAAATGTATATATATTTTATATTAATAATTATATTGGTATATATATATATTATATATATATATATATATATTTTTATATATTTATATGTATATATATACATAGTATAATATATATATTATATATATATTGTATATATATATATGTATATATAAAATTTTTGTATATAATATATAGATATATATTGTATATTATTATATTTTATAATATATATATGTATATATATATATAATACTATATAGTATATATTATATATTTTATATATATTGTATATATATAATATTATATATATATAAGAATATATATATTATATATATATAGTATATATATATATATTATTTTTAATATAATGTATATATGTAGGGATATATGTATATATATGTTTATATGTATATATATATATAAAATTATGTATATATTATATATATATATGTATATTATTATATATATTTTTATATATTGTATATTATAAAATTATATTATATATATATATGTATATATATAATAATATATATATGTATATATATATAATATATGTTATATATATATTTATAGATATATAATATATTATATATATATATATGTATATATATATATGTATATATATATATATTATATGTATAAAATATATATTATTATAGAAAATATATATATATATGTATATATATATATATTATATTATATATAAAATATATATGTAATATATATATATTTATATATATATATTATATATAATGATATATAATATATATAAAATATATATTATATAAAATTGTATATATAATAAAATTATAATATTATGTATTATAATATATATTTATATATATATTTTATATATATATATTTATATAAAATATAGTTATATATATATATAATAAAAATTTTTATATTATATAAAATATATATATATATATATATATTATATATATATATAATATATATATATATAATATATATTATTATATTATATAGATATATATAAAATATATTAAAATATTTTATATATATATATAATATATATATTTATATTTATATGTATATATATGTATATCTAACATATGTATACAATATATATTAATATATATATTATATATTTTATATATATATTATATATAATATATATAAAATATATATATATTTTCATTTTCATGCCATCAACGATGCAGTGTTTAACGAACTACTTGGCGCCATGTTGACATCATGAGCTGACTGGGTCTTTATACCAGGGTGGCTGACTCATGATCCTTCTCAAGGGGAGTGGTTGTTTAGGTAATCACCGTTGGTGGTTCTCAACCCACCATCATATCTACGATAAACTCACCCACTATCGTATCTAGGTATGCAAATCCGCGCGCGCACACATCGCCCGTGCGCGGATTTGCATATATTGGGCAATGCAGCATAATTCTGTTGCATTTTTATGGGATCTGAAGTAACCCAATGTATTTATGTCTGGTATATTACTTTTGAAGAAAACAAACAGCTACAATATTCTGCAAAATACGATATATTCATATATACATATCATTATCTGTGACTACATATATACTGTATCTGTAGAAATCTCTCTCTCTTTTTATATAAACAGATAGATATAGATAGAGGAATATATATCTAGATAAATAGATAGATAGATAGATAGATAGATAGACAGATAAATAGACAGATTTCGATTTCGATATGGATGTAGATAAATATATAAACAGACGAACAGACATAGATATATAGATGTAGACACACGCACTCGCGCACATACACATACATACAAACACAAACACAAACACACACACACATATATATATCCAGAGAGAGAGGGGGAGGTGGAGAGCAAGCGAGAGAGAGAATGTGGATACAGCCTGCGTAGATTCTCCCATACATAATGCCTCATCCTGCTTTCAGCTGATGAAGGAGGGGCCAACTCCTCTTGGCGAAGTGGAGTTGACTGTGGATATTCCTGTGAATTTTACAACGCACGGAAAGTCTGTGAAATTTCTCAACATCCATGGTCTTGAGGTAAAATAGCACTTTAATGTGGACATGCATGCGCAGAGGCCAAAATAAAGTGCCATACTGAACTGTGAAATATCTATTATCCTAAAAATGTTAGGATAATAGAAATATGTGATGTCTGTCATGAATACTTATGATGGTTATGGTTAGTATGTATCTTAGTTTAATAATCATATTCGAATGTATTTTCAAATAATGTTCTGAAAAGTTGTTTCGTGGGTACGAATCATCAGTAACGTTCTTGTTGCATCACTGTATCTTTGACTTAATCTCCCTATGATTTACAGACAAACTTCCAACAGCGGAAGTTTTACTGTTCTCTTACGGGCGCCTCATTTGTACCCGACGAAGGGAGAAGGAGAAGTCCCCAAAGGTCCTGACAGATAACGGTCGCCAAACTTTAACAAAGCAACACCAGGGGAAATCCTACGTAAGTGATTTTCGAAAGCAGATGAGAAATGTGTTTCCCTTTTTTCATTATGCTTTATTTTGATGTCATCTTTGGGTTTAGTTCATAGGCTGGTGTGGAAATTGGGGTGAATGTTTGTTTTTGATGATAGCTTTATGTTCATTTTCTATACTTTTAATGGTTTTCGAATATGTGAAATATATACCCTTTTGCATTTCTTTACAGAAGTCATGTTTTTCCTATTGATACTTAAATTTGAATTAATCATTATAAATTATTAGTATTGGAATAGAGGAATATAGTCACAGTGCAAAGATTTGATTTCAGTGGCATTTCAGAAATCAAAATTTAGACACTTCCGTAAATATCCTTAGAAAATTAAAATTCTACCGACACGACTGCGTGCCGTTATCTTAGCTTTCGAGTGTTGTTTGCCTCGTATTTTCCTTGCACTCTGGCCATTTTTTGCAAATCTTGGTCGGTTTGGGGATTGGTTCTGAGTGGAGAGAGTTGTGGTGTTAGAGGTGATGAGGCAGATGCAGCTGGTAATTATTTTTAATACTGGCACATTCGGATGCCTCTCACCCTCTACTACTCATATACGCAGGAATGAAGTCGCGTATACCTCCTTCTACCCCACAATCGTGGCCCCCATAATAAGGGAGGGCATTACGGTTGCCTCCCCCCCCCAAAAAAAGGTAAATTATGAAGGGAAATGGGATGTACAATATATGCATATGTGTAGATCACTAAATCATCCCCCAGGAGAGCCAACCTTGCCTGGAATATCAAGAATACTTCATGTATTTACAGCAAGATGGAGGTAGGGGCCGATCACAGGGAGACGAATGTGCAGATTAATTATCCTAAAAATTTCCCCTTTTACAGAGAGCTGCGCCATGTATATTTGTGGAGTGCAAGGGAAACATAGTCAACTGAAACAATATTCTTATAGGAAGAGACATATCAGAAGGGTGTAGTTCCCAAGAAAATGATGGATCCACCACCCTCAGGGAGGGGGCAAAACATAACGGAAAGAAATAACATATACCGTGCGG
>NC_051425.1:23535744-23541155 GCF_015228065.2 Penaeus monodon | reverse complement strand
TTATAGCGATACCTGTTCGCCGAGCCCTGTGGGCGGGGCCAGTGCTCTGTCGTCCTCCAGAGTGAACCACGTCCTGGGAGCGAGAGTGGTCCGTCCTGCAAGTAGGAGGCACACACGCACACACACACACACACACACGCACGCACGCACGCACACGCACACGCACACGCACACGCACACGCACACGCACACGCGCACTCACTCACTCACTCACTCACTCACACACACACACACACACACACACACACACACACACACACACACACACACACACACACACACACACACACACACACACACACACACACTTCACATATACACACATACACACACATATACACACATATACACACATATACACACATATATGCACATATATGCACACATATACACATATACACATACACACATACATATGCCTACACACATGTATACATACATACACATACAGATACACACATATGCATACACACATGTACACATACACGCATGTACACATACATATGCACACATGTAGACATGCACACATATAGTCATGGACACATGTACACATACACGTACGCATACACACACACACACACACACACACATATACACACACATATACACATACACACATATACACGCATTTCTAAAGGTGACAAAAATAGACTTGGAGCTATATCCGACCCTGAATTAGCACGCAAATCGAGCGTTCGGTGAGAGGAGACCTAAGAATGTTCGTTCGTCCTCTCACGGTAGCAAAGAACTCCCTCTTCAACCCACACCATAACACACACAAGCAAAGAAGCACCTTTTTCCTATCCCTGAGGTTTAATAGCCTATACGCCACGGTGATGTCTGAGAAACTACTGTATAATAATATCCGCAAAATTACTAAACTGTGAAACGGTGATACCGGACAATGGGTAGTGGTTGATTTAAGAGTACCGCCAGAAGTTGCCAGAAAGACAGACATGGACACAAGAAATCAAGACATATTTCCCTACAGCAAACAACTAGTATCACAGAACAGGTGTCTGTCTACCCGGCAAAAATCGAATGCCGCAGAAGGACTACATCATACTGCTTAAACATCTGCAGCTTCTAACTGTCTTAGAGGTAGAGGTGAAGTGAAGTGTATGAATTCTCCCAACGTGAATTTTTATCACCTTTTATTCACGAAAATATTAAGGCACACCGGTCGTGTTTTAAGATACTCTCAAACAGTGTATTCGGATGGTTTTAATTAACCCTCAAAAAAGACTAGAACGTGCTAGCATGGTGTGCAATGCTTCAGTCCTCCAAAAGATCCGCAGCTCTCCTCAAAAGACATCCCCCGTACCCCCAGCCGGGCAATGGCAATCTCAAGGATAAAGGCCATTAATAGTATATCGGATTTACCCTCTTGGAACTAGAAAACTGAAGTTGTATAACTTTAATTATAAAGTTTTAAAGGCTAGTGAGAGACTGGGTAAAGCTCCGATAGCTATATCCTCTCCGTGGAGATGGATGATATTTATAAAGTATTTTCAGTGTCTCCTTTGAAAAAGTGGATAAACACTTCTAAATTTAACTACGACCATCCGTTGCTCTTCGTGAAAAAGAAGTGCAATCCTTTAAGCAAGTGGAAATCACCAGTGTAAATGGTCAGACGACAGGCACGCAAACCAGAAAGCACGGACTATCATTATATGACAAACGTTGGTCTGTAAATGCATAACAAATAAGTTGCATACGGCCACCGGACATTAAACACCAGTCCGGGTCTTTTTTTCTTTGCTCGCAGTTCCATGCAACTAGGAATACTATCTCTGCCATTTAAGTATGACCAAACTTTCGCTGGAAAGGTAACAAATTTCTTAGTTATTCTTGTAAGAACTTCTTGTTTGGCTTATATTATATATCTGTGAACATTTGATATCTTACGGTCTTTGTATGATTCTATTTTTTATTTGCTGTGTATGCAGGATTATTTTTATTACTTATAGATGCGGCTGCTGGCAAAAGGATTGGCATTTTCTAGTGCTGTGGATCTTCGCAGGGGGTAAACCTATCTGTCGGGATATTCTGAACTTTATCAGATAAATACATTTTTATTTGTGTTCTGCTACCATTTTAAATTCTGGTGTATTAATGTGCTCTTTTCTTTGTTGCAGCTTTTGAAGAGTACATTGGTGTGTGCCTCGCCATTCACATTGAGATTGCACCGTTGCAATCGGCGTCTCTTCCGAGAAAATGGATGATGCCAGCACCTCTAGAGTAGCAGCAGAGAGAGCGTTAAGACTAGCACCTCGAGAGCATTGTCGCTCGTAGGTTCGCCATTGTCTGCGAGCGAGATTGTGTTACACAAGCACATGTCTTCCAGGATTTTTGGAGTGTGTCTGTGTGAGGATGCAGATACTATCATTGCCGGTATTGCGCGGGAATATATCTCCCCCGCAACCACCGGACTCGTCTGACTCGTCTGTTCAGAGCAGCCCGTCAGTTAGCCTCGTTGACATTAAGAAGGACGGGAAACGTTGATGTCAGCTTATCCCCTCCACATCGCCCCCGTCGTATATGGGTTGATGCAAGATCTGCCCGGGTGAGGGCAGTCTGTCACAGGCAATAGATATACCATTCATGGACTCGCCGTTGCAAGATTTGTGTGCAAAAGCGTGCGTGCGTGTGCATGTGCGCATGTGTATGTGTATGTGTATGTGTATGTGTATGTGTATGTGTATGTGTATGTGTGCGTGTGTGCGTGTGTGTGTGGTGTGTGTGTGTGTGTGTGTGTGTGTGTGTGGTGTGTGTGTGTGTGTGTGTTGTGTGTGTGATGTGTGTACAGTATAGTATACACGTACACTATATGTACACACATCACACACACACACACACCACACACACACACAACACACACACTACACACACACACACACACACCCACAACACACACACACACACACACAACACCACACGCACATTCAACACGCAATTCACACACGCACACACGCGCACATTCACAACACACACGCACACATACACATACACATACACATACACATACACATACACATACACATACACATGCGCACGCATACGCACGCACGCTTTTGCACACAAATCTTGCAACGGCGAGTCCATGAATGGTATATCTATTGCCTGTGACAGACTGCCCTCACCCGGGCAGATCTTGCATCAACCCCATATACGACGGGGCGTGTGGAGGGGATAAGCTGACATCACTTTCCCGTCCTTCTTAATTCAACGAGGCTAACTGACCCGGGGGCTCTGAACGACGATCAGACGAGTCCGTGGTTTTCGGGGGAGATATATTCCCGCGCATACCGGCAATGATAGAATCTGCTCCTCACACCCGAACACTCCAAAAATCCTGGAAGACATTGCTTGTGTAACACAATCTCGCTCGCAGACAATGGCAACTACGACGAAAAGCTCTCGGGTGCTATTTAACGCTCTCTCTGTGCTACTCTAGGGGTGCTGGCATCATCCATTTTCTGGGAAAGAGCCCGATTGCAACGGTGCAATTAAATGTGAATGGCGGGCCACACCAATGTCCTTTTAAAAAGCTGCAACAAAGAAAGAGACATTAATACCCCCAAAAATTTTAAAAATGGTAGCAAACCAAATAAAATGATTTATCATAAAATTCGATATCCCCACAGATAGGTTTTTCCCCCGCGAAGATCCCAGCCTGAAAATGCCCAAACCTTTTTCCAGCAGCCGCATTAAATAAATAAAAAAATCCGCATAACAGAAAAAAAAATAAACTACAAAAAACCCTAAGAATCAAATGTTTCCCGATAAAATTAAAACCAAACAAAAAGTTTTTACAAAAAACAAGAAAATTTGTTACCTTTCCCGAAAGTTTGGCTACTTAAAAGGCGAGTAGTATTTTCCCATTGCATGGGAAATCGAGCAAAAAAAAAAAACCCGGACTGGGGTTTAAAGCCCGGGGGGCCGTAGCAAAATTTTTGTTTTATTTACAACCAAAATTTTTCATAAAGATAGTCCCTCTTCGGGTTTGCGTGCCGTCGTCTGACCATTTAATGGGGTTTCCCCTTGTTAAGGGTTGCATTTTTTTCACGAAGAGAAAAAAAGGGTGGCGTATTAAATTTTAAAATGTTTACCCTTTTTAAAAAGGGACACTGAAAAAACTTTTTAAATATCACCCTTCCACGGAGAGATAAGCACGGAGTTTTCCCGTCTTCACACCTTTAAAACTTTATAATTTAAGTTTTTAAAAACTTCGTTTTTCTATTCCCGGGGTAAAACCGATATACTATTAATGGCCCTTTTTCCCTTTAGATTCATTGCCCGGCGGGGTAGGGGGATGTCTTTTGAGGGGACGCGGATCTTTTGGGGACTGAACTTGCCACCATGCTAGACGTTCTATCTTTTTTAGGGGTTTAAATTAAAAACCCCCGAATACACTGTTTGAGAGTATCTTAAAAACCCGGTGTGCCTTAAAATTTCGTGAAAAAAGGGGTAAAAAATTTACGTTGGGAGAATTCATACACTTCACTTCACCTCTACCTCTAAGACAGTTAGAAGCTGCAGATGTTTTAAGCAGTATGATGTAGTCCTTCTGCGGCATTCGATTTTGCCGGGTAGACAGACACCTGTTCTGTGATACTAGTTGTTGCTGTAGGGAAATATGTCTTGATTTCTTGTGTCCATGTCTGTCTTTCTGGCAACTTCTGGCGGTACTCTTAAATCAACCACTACCCATTGTCCGGTATCACCGTTTCACAGTTTAGTAATTTTGCGGATATTATTATACAGTAGTTTCTCAGACATCACCGTGGCGTATAGGCTATTAAACCTCAGGGATAGGAAAAGGGTGCTTCTTTGCTTGTGTGTGTTATGGTGTGGGTTGAAGAGGGAGTTCTTTGCTACCGTGAGAGGACGAACGAACATTCTTAGGTCTCCTCTCACCGAACGCTCGATTTTGCGTGCTAATTCAGGGTCGGATATAGCTCCAAGTCTATTTTTGTCACCTTTAGAAATGCGTGTATATGTGTGTATGTGTATATGTGTGTGTGGTGTGTGTGTGTGTATGCGTACGTGTATGTGTACATGTGTCCATGACTATATGTGTGCATGTCTACATGTGTGTGTATGTATGTATACATGTGTGTAGGCATATGTATGTGTGTATGTGTATATGTGTATATGTGTGCATATATGTGCATATATGTGTGTATATGTGTGTATATGTGTGTATATGTGTGTGTATGTGTGTATATGTGAAGTGTGTGTGGTACATGTGTGTGTGGTACATGTGTGTGTGTGTGTGTGTGTGTGTGTGTGTGTGTGTGTGTGTGTGTGTGTGTGTGGGTGTGTGGTGAGAGAGTGTGAGTGAGTGCGCGTGTGCGTGTGCGGTGCGTGTGCGGTGCGTGTGCGTGTGCGTGCGTGCGTGCGGGGGT
>NC_051425.1:23525297-23535644 GCF_015228065.2 Penaeus monodon | reverse complement strand
AAAAAAAAATCTGACCCAAAAGATAATCCTCTTCTGTCGTTGAAGAATGGTCAAAAGACCAAAACCTTTTTGTTTCTGACAATTTGGGTCGGGAATTAACTAAAATCATGAAAGGCTTCTAAAAACAAGGTAATAACACTGACCCAGATGTCATTTGACAAGTTACTCTACGAGCCCCGATTTCCTTGTGATTATTAAATTTTAAAATTTCTTCATTTTAATGTTTGTTCTATAAATGTTTGTGGTTCAGAAACTTCAATAATAATCCCCAAATAAGATATAAAACAATATGACTTTATCAAAATATTTCGTTACATCTAACTTGGGAATGATAAGCATCTGGCGTACGACACGTTTCATGTGGCTTTTCAAAATAATGATGTTTATCAAATCGTATAACGTTCTTCTGATTTCTTTTTTCTTCTTCCTATCATATATTCGAAGAGGTGAAGTAAGTGTAAGATTCAATGCAACATTTTTACATTATCCCAAAGAATAACAAACCCTGCCGCGTTGATGTCTGGCAGAAAGAACCCACAATACCAAATAGATTACTGAAAGAATAACAGTTTTGAGATTTTGAATTTATTTTCAGGTATCTTTTTGGATTTTGTACCTGCAGATGAACTCCAGGTAATTTCGAAACTGTGGTCTCATTTTTTCGATAAACCTATCTTTTTTTTCAAACAGCATGCTAACACTGGTATTTTATCTTCTAAAGCAGCTGTATCTTAAAAAATCCCCAAACCATTGTTTTTCTTAATAATGCAGCAGTTCAAATTACCTACTAATATTTGAAATTCAAACATGTGGACTTTGATTTTGCTAGATAAACCTGATTTTGTTACTAGGAAACTCAACAGATACTGGCCTTAAGAAACCAATTTTCAGTACAGTATGAAATCTACATGCATGTAGGTTCATATAAGGGCCTATGACTCATATGTTATGTGCAAAACTATGTCTTGATGTAAGTTTACAAATATTATTATGATATAGCAGTACAGTGCAAAATAATCCCGAGAAAAGTCATCCATCTGATAAAGTCAGGTTAGGTCATGCGCGGTTCAGTCACTGGCAATAGAAGGTGGAGTATGAGTGACCTCGTTCCGCCTTTCCTCCTCTCCAGACGTTGGAGCTGGCACCGCAAGCTCCAGGAGAAACACCAGCACCGAAAAGATCATACCTGCGAGGGAATTTCAGTAAACAAAATCAAGAGTATCAATCAAAGCTGAGATTTGTGTCTGAAGCAATTATCCAAATTTGATACATTGCGATCGCTCACACGCAACACGCATACACACACAAATATATATATATCCTCTTGTAAGCCTGGACTTCCATAGATAAATCCTCACCCCCGAAGTACACCACAACACGCCGTAGAAGTCCTCCAACTCGAAGGGTCTGAGGCCTTTCGAGGGCGACACCAGACTCGGCTGAAGACATTTGGTGTAATTTGACAAGCCATGAAGATACATGTGGTTTAAGATTCCAGATTCCTTCAGCCTGTAAATTCTGCAATATAATACATGGATGCATATGTTACAGTGGAATAATCTCTCTCTGACAATTAAAGAAATAAATAAGAATTAGAATGAATATTTCCATAATACATGATGCATATGTACTTAATCTTATTTTGTAAATGGTTTGGTTTGGGTCCAAAATCCACCTATAATCATGTGCAGTTTTGCCACTGCCTGAAAACAGGGACCACTTGAACTTACACGCACGTACGCTGCAATAATCATTCTTAGTATGAGGCCAAGGATTAAAACATCCTATCTAGGATCCAAATGTTCTGATCCTAGCGTTTTTATTTGCTTGTCTTAGGCAATCCTTGTGAGACAACTCCCTGTATATTTCTCGAACATTATACAATCTCCAGCTGACCTAGTTCCCAATGATCCTTTTTATCCATACGGTATTACGCTCAATAAGAAACACCATTGGAGAATGTGCGCGGGCTACGTTGCATTGAAAACAGAGACCAGAAGACTTTGGAAGGAAAAGGCTGAGGAGTGTCGAAGCAGCTTGGAGCACAGGAGTTTAAGAACAGCAGACTGAACATCGAATATTTAAAATGGCCGAGAGTTGTAGAGGATGAATTGTACTGATACAGGGAGTCATTCTGGGTACAACAGTTAAAGCAAATGGTGAACCGATACCGAAATGGTAGAGCTAGAGAAAGATAAGAAGAATCATAAGACAAAAAAAGTCAGCAAATGGGAAACTGTACAAGACAGTGGTGGGATCGGCCAATGCTGCAGAGCAAGTAAGCGGCTCCAATTTTAATTAGAGAGAAGCAGCGGACGGGGGCAGTAAAGATGAGGATGTGAAGGGTCTTACCACGAGGAAGGCGACAAAAAGTGATAAAGTCTAGACCAAGAGTCGAGTGGAAAGGAAGTGATGGCAATGGTAGCAGAAAAAAAAACAGAGAAGATGAAGTTAATTGGATCACAGGAAGAGGACGCAGAGGCTAAAGAAGGTGGAAAGAAATTATCTGCAATGGCCAAGTCTAAATCTGGTCAACTGGAATTCCGACGTAATGCGTTCTTAGAATAGGACTATAGCCTGCTCTACAGATGACTTCAGGGAGATCACCTAGAACAAAGGACCCGATTTTTCTTTATAAGTTCCTTTAATGAAATCAGTGTTCATTATCAACTTATCAATAAAATTTACCAAATGAACAGAGAGAACTAGAGTTGACACGTACATTGAGCATGCAGATCAAGTCAAAAGATCTGAGAGACATGATAATGGTGTAATAATACTACAAAGTGAAATAGGATTGTAATGAAGGGCTTTGGACAATGCTGAAAAAAAATGAAGAGAATAGAAATGAAGTGAGGAAAACTGAACAAATCATCTTGATTTACATTTTTATCTTGCGACGATGAAGTTCGGAAAGGAGCTTAACATTTTCAACATACGTGAAACAAGAGTTCGCAGCAAATGGTTAGAAATAAAACATGGCGTAAAAGAATAACAAAATTTTAATTTTTCTAAGAAAATCGTGGAACTTTAGGAACATGCATGTGCGAAACACATCATTTTATAGGTTATATGATAATAAATACTGCATTGTCGATACGGTAAGATACAGACATACAGACAAAATATTGAAATATAGATAAAAGATACGGTATGCATTGCGTATGTGTGTAAAATAAAAAAGTTTGTTTTATATAACAAAGCACATATTTTCCTATAACGCATGACCCAACTGCGGCGTACAATGCCACCTCAGTACTTTACAGAGGATAAATTCTTAAAAAAAGGGCGGATCCTTTAGAAACGAAAGGCAAGGATCGTGGTGAAGACAGTCCCCTTGGCCAGGTATAAAGGGCATTTCCCTTGCTGCAACAGGAGACGGACATGAACTGGGCTGGAAGTTGATGAGTTTTGTTAACTGACATTTGATTGGCGTTGACCGAATCTCTGGTCTTAAGTATTTACGGGCGGTCAGGTAGACGTTATATGACTACAGCGAGTTAGCTTCGTTATAAAAAAAATAAATTTTTTGATAATAAATGGGTGTCTGAAACACTGAGGTATACATACAACAGCTTCATTTCCTTACAATGAGTGACTAGTTTAGCATATAATGATCATGAGTTCTAGAATGGGGAAAATAAGGATAAGGGGTGAGGGGAGAAATGCGTAAGGGGAAGGGGGAGGAGTGAATCATGGCGGAACTCATGTTAAAAGGAGGAAAAGGTAAGACGTAGGAAAAGGAAGGTAAAAAATTGGGAAATCGAGATAAAGGAGAAATAAAACGTAATAAAAGAAGGGAATGGTAAGAGGGAGAGGGGAAGATATGAAAGACACAAAGATAAACTAGGGAAAGGAAAGTATAAAAAAAAAAAATCTACATAGAATTATACGATGTGTGTGTGTGTGTGTGTGTGTGTGTGTGTGTGTGTGTGTGTGTGTGTGTGTGTGTGTGTGCATACGTGCGTGTGTGTGTGTGTGTGTGTGTGTGTGTTGTGTGTGTGTGTGTGTGTGTGTGTGTGTGTGTGAGTGTGTGTGTGTGTGTGTGTGTGTGTGTGCATCGTGTGTGTGTGTGTTTGTGTGTGTGTGTGTGTGTGTGTGTGTGTGTGTGTGTGTGTGTGTGTGTGTGCATACGTGTGTCTGTGCGTGTGCATACGTGTGTGTGTGTGTGTGTGTGTGTGTGTATGTGTGTGTGTGTGTGTGTGTGTGTGTGGTGTGTGGTGTTTTGTGTGTGTGCATACGTGTGTGTGTGTTTTGTGCATACGTGTGGGGTGTGTGTGTGCATATGTGTGTGTGTGTGTGGGGTTTTGTGTGTGTGTGTGGGGTTGTGTGGGGTGTGTGTGTGTGTGTGTGTTGTGTGTGTGTGAAATGTGTGTGTGTGTCAATGTGTGTGTGTATGAGTGCGTGCGTGCGTGCATGTGCGTGCGGGGTGCATACATGCGTGTATGTGCGTGTTTTGTATGTATATATTATCTAGCCAAATATCACAGTTAAATATTCAACTCTGAAAATAAAAGTTTAAACAACTACTGGTTTTGCCATTCTGTAAGAAGTCTTTTTCACTGGCATAGAAGAGTACGTCGGTAGTCCTTCAACCTAGACTAAAATTCCTACCATGCTATAGATGGCGTCGATGATTGACTCGAGGCCCCTTCTTCCCGAAAAAAGCGGCGTAGCTGCCCTTTGAGATTCGTTCACCACATTCATCACATCCTTCCTGATAAGGGCCTGCTTCCTCAGCTTGTAGAGGGACGTCCCCGGCGCTGCAGTCTGACGATCGGAAAACTTAGTTTAAGTGTTTAGCCTCGGGAAAAACCCTATATGGCACTGAGACTGGAAAGGCAATGGAAGAAGAGGGAGGGGAGAGGGAGAAAAAGGAGAAGAAGAAAAAGGAGGAGGAAGAGGGAAAAGATAGAGGAGGAGGAGGAGAAGGAGGAGGGGGAGGAGGAGAAGAGAAGAAGAAGAAGAAGAAAAAGAAGAAGAAGAAGAAGAAGAAGAAGAAGGAGAGGAGGAGAGGAAGAAGAAGATGATGATGAAGAAGAAGATTAAGAAGAAAAAAAGGAGGAGTACGAGAAGGGAGAAGGAGAAAAAAGGAGGAGAAGAAGAAGATGAAGATGATGATGATGAAGAAAAAGACGAAGGAGGAGAAGAAAAGAAAAAAACACGAAGAAGAAGGGGAGAATAAAAAACAAAGGAAAAAAAAAGAAAAAGCAAAAACATGGTTGCCACGTATGCTTTTTTGCCATCAAGGTGCCTACCATAGCTTGGTGGGAGCTGCGTCCTCATACACGAAGGTCGGGGTGTCGGTTTCCACAAGCTCCTCAAGGCTGTCAAAAAGGGAAGCGGAGTCTGGGCAGAATCAGCATGGCCTTGAGGTTTGGGGCGGTACACGGAGCGATTTATGAGGGCGGAGAGGAGCCACAGTCCCGCCAATGAACCTCCCCGGGGTTACCCGTTTGGCATCCACGGGGTTGCTTCAAGAAAAGGGGGGTAAGAAGTACAGAAGTAAAAGCCTGGCGGTTTGGAGGAGGTGGTTTTTATCATGAAGGTTTACTTATGGTCATGACCCTCCCCCTTTCCCTTTTGGGGTTTTACTGTAGCAATTCCCATGATGAGAGAGATGACAACGTAAATTCTATCCTCAGAAACCTGTACACGACCTACATTGGGCTAGGAGAGCGCCTAAGTCCAAATGAACACACTCCACGCGCTTTTTACGGTTTCCATTTCAGTCTCTTCACTTTCAGCGTTGGTTTCTCCTCTGAGGGGCCTGCTAAAGTCGACATAAATTTTAGCAGTTAACATCAGGAAGGCTATATTTATCAGTTATTATTATTATCAATATTTATCACAATCATTATCATTATTATCAGTATTATTATATCATACTTAATACTCTTGTTGATATCATTTTTATTACTCTTATTGCTACCATTCTTATAACAGCATCCGGGAGTTACATGTACTGCTACTGCTTAAGCAAAATATGCACCTGAAATTGGAAGAGCTGGATCACGAAAGTGCAGCCGAACACCAATGCCATAGTTGTTAACAGTAAAAGCCACATCTGACAATGGTGTGTTAGCATAATTAGTAGACTATATTTGTCAATACAGAAAAAAAAAACTTTTTGTAACCTATGTTTTATTTCATGTCCTTTAAACATGTGCCCTGTTAGCAAATTGGTATAAACTAATTATTGATACTGTGTGTCAGGAAATTATTAGTGCATTTTTTTACCTCGTATTTATAAGGCTTCACAAATCCAGCATATCCGCTTCGTAGACAGGCCGTTTATAACCCACCGCCTGTTGGCCCATGTACAGAGGCACCCCTAAATTTCGACAGCACGATCTCGGAGACTATCCATTGATAAGATTACAGCGTCATGTCCGCCTCCTAGAAGACCATTCTTGTTGAATCTCCCCTTATCACGACAATAGTATGTTGAAAGGGGGGTACTCCATACAAGAAGACAAACCATGTAAGAAGAAGTCCCAAAATCATGACTGCAGTCTTACCCCACGCGTTAAGGGGCCCATTAAGCCTGTCCAGGTCCCGTTAGGAAGCTGCGAGCCAAAGACGCGATCTTCAGCTATGACAAATTCGTAGTTTGGGTTGACAATATGGCAAAATTAATAAGCAGTTTGATCATGTTAAAAAACCCACCTTACAAAACCAACATTAATAGATTTCTGATAACTGTAGAACCAACGGAAATTGAAGTTTCTTACCAAATATTTAGATGTTTGGCAAGTATTTCCATCATATCTATCGCAGTACCAGTGGCTTGATAGGGCGCCTTGTTAGATATGCTTGTGACATAGGGAGCCCACTGAAATTAAATGAAAAGGGCAGTGAAAATGGTACTTTAATATACAATTAGAAAGAGAGAGAAGAGAGAAAGAGAAAGAGAGAGAGTGAGAAGAGAGAGGGAGAAGAGATAGAAGAGAAGGAGATAGAAGAGAAAGAGATAGAAGAGAAAGAGAGAGAAAGAGAAAGAGAGAGAGAAGAGAAATAGAGAGAAGAGAACAAGAGAGAAGAGAACAAGAGAGAAGAGAACGAGAGAGAAGAGAAAGAGAGAGAAGAGAAAGAGAGAGAAGAGAAAGAGAGAGAAGAGAAAGAGAGAGAAGAGAACGAGAGAGAAGAGAAAGAGAGAGAAGAGAAAGAGAGAGAAGAGAAAAAGAGGAGAAGAGAAAAAGAGAGGGAAGAGAAAGAGAGAGAAGAGAGAGAGAGAAGAGAACGAGAGAGAAGAGAAGAGGGGAGAAAAAGAAAAGAGAGAGAAGAAAAAAGAAAAGAGAGACTGGATATAAAAATCAATGTATTCATGATAAAAGGGGAAAACAGGGTTAATTTTCCCAAAGAATAGAAAAACATAAAATAAATCTGCTCTAAATCACAGCAAAAAGAATGGGCTTAGTATTAGTCTCTTGCATTAGCTATTTTTCAATTACTTCCGATGCGATCTAAGGAAGGTTCTTCTCTGAATGAAGCCCATGTTCCGTTTGAACAATATGGGCCGGTTTTTGCTTGAATAGGGGGTAAAGAACAACTCCACGGGAGTAAGCTGCCCCTCCATTTATAAAATCTTTCACATATCCTAGGTGAAAGAATGCTTGTAAAATGCTGTGCAAAGGGCACACCTGAGTTTATGATCTAGCATGTCACTTCAGACAAATACAAGAAAAGGTTCCACGATGAACATCCAGACTCAGTTCTTGAAACTTTCAAAGGTCAAAGCTCAATCTGCCACAAAGTTCACACACAAGCAAAACGAAAATTGATTATCAGGTGCAAGCACGCATACATACACGCTCACGTGCATTTGCACTCGCACACGCACAAAACTATATTTTAGTGTCAGCAGAAATATATACATCTACTTCTATCTGTATCTACACCCCTGCACACATACATATATGCTAAGGACAATTCATGTCTGCTATTCTCCAGAATTTTTTTTTCGACGTTTACAGAAGTAGATGCAGTCAGACATTTTTCCTGTCTATAGTTGATTATTTAAGAGGACCGAGTTCATTGAAACCAGATGCGGTGTGAGCAGTATAGTAAAATTAATTATACATCAGTTGAGCACCCGTTACGTAACATATTGTTCTTAGACCAATGAAATGAAGACATTTGTTTCTGGTCACCCAAATTTTCGAAATTTTGGGGCTTTGATATGTACAACTGCTTTTTCACTCTTTGCGTTTTACATATGTTTACAAAAAATAAACAGTTTGTTTAACTCTTTTTAAATACACCAGTTCGAGAAGCAAAAGGTCGTTGGTAAGATTTCAAATGCAATTTCGTGTAAATATCAATGATGCGTGCGTAATGTGACACTCGATCTTACCCAACTGAATAAAAACATCATAAAATAAGTAAACATGATAACGTACTTTGGATATGGCGGCATAAGCTTGAGAATATGTGTTCGGAGGTAATACAGTTTTCTATTTCTTTAGATCTGGTCAAGTAACAGACAATTTCATTGCAACATTTATTAGGTTGTTATTCAACACATACAATTCGTGTTCAATATTTCCAGAAGTTTCCAAACACATGTATATCCTTAACAAAAATTTTATTTTCTGCAAAGTTACAGGTAGGTATTAGAAGTCCACGGAAATGGAACTAATAAAAATTATTAACCGACTTTTTTTGCACTGTGTATTAGTAAAAAGTACTTGTGACACCTATCTGGTACGTTTTTTCATATTGTGCTGTTTTATATGACTGGAGTTAGTATGTTCACAGTTACATGCATAACCGACTATTTACTAAGGTAATTTAACTTGCCCTATCCCATGTCTACATTTGTGCATAATCAAAAAACAAAATTTTAACGATGGTTTGCATCTAATTTTCAAACAGTACAACACCTCAGTGCAATATTAATCCCCGAAGGGAAACATCCGTAGGTAGGTATGAGGTCAGGCTAGGTCATGCGAGATTCAAGCACTGGCCAGGGAGGGTGGGTTGGGGTCTGCGTGACCTCGATCCGCCTTTCCTCCTCTGCAGACGTTGGAGTGAAGTGCTTGAGAGGCACCGCCAGCTCCAGGAGAAAACGAGCACCGAAAAGACCAAAACCTGCGGGTGAGGAGAGAGATCCAGATGAAAAAAAACATATACATACACTACATACTTTAAAACCTACATTTCCTAGTAGGAAAAGATGAAAAAGCCCCCCCCCAAAATAAAACGCAGAACACGCCGTAGAAAACCCCCAAACCCAAGGGTTGAGGCTTTTTGAGGGTGACACCAGGGCCCCGGTGAAGACATTTTTGTAATTCGACAAGCCAAAGGACATGTGGTTTTAAGATACCAATTCCCTTCATCCCATAGAGTCTGTAAGGGGTTTTCATCGATTTTTCCTTTTGGTGAAAATGTGTATATCTGTAATTTTCCAGATTTTTTCAAAATATTGTTAGATTCATTTTATACAAAAACTGATCCCCAAGGGTTTTTTTGTCCCAAGTTCCTTTTACTCGTTACATCATTGCCAAGTTTGACCACGGACATAATTGTTCTCCGCCCAGCTTTAAAAAGAAAATATTGGCAAATCTAGATTACTACCTTCGAAAATCTAATTACTATGAAGGGGGTTGAAAGCCCAAAATTTCAATTGCAAAAATAAAAACAAAACTCATATAGTTTTTTTAAATTTCAAAGCATATGTTAAAACAGTATTAGGTGTAGGATTAAAAAAAAATGGTCTGCAAAAAGAAATCCGAGTATTCTAAATCTTGCGAGTTGTAAGTTTTATTTTAATAGTTTGATATGTTTTTTTTCGTTTACAAAGACATTATATATAATATATTTAATATATAAAATATATATATATATATATATATATTTTGGGTATGTAGGGGGGTGTATGTGTGTGTGTTGGGGGGTGTGTGTGTGCGGTGCGTGTGGTGTGCGTGGCTGTGCGGGCGTGTGCGTGGGTGTGCGTGGCGTGTGCGTGTGCGGGGGGGCGTGTGTGTGTGCGTGGGGGTGTGTGTGTGTGTGTGTTGTGTGTGTGGGGGGGTGTGTGTGGGGTGGGTGGTGTGCTGTGCGGTGCGTGTGGTGGGCGTGTGTGTGCGTGTGCGTGTGCGTGTGTGTGTGTGGGGTGTGTGTGTGTGTGTTGTGTGGCGCGCGCCGCGCCATACATACAATACATATACATACTATAGAGAACATGCATATTAAAACTTTTAATACAACACATTTCCCCTGCAGGGGTGGCCCCTAACCAAAGAAGGTTTTGGGAGTACCGCCCTTTCCTGATTGGGTGCCCCCAATCAAACCCCGGTTTAGGCGCTAACACTTTGCCCGGCGGTGATTCCCCTGTGAACCTGCGTT